>NW_023602073.1:47695820-47749825 GCF_014898055.3 Talpa occidentalis | reverse complement strand
TGCTAATGAACTATACAGGACACTTAACGGTAAGAAAAACTTTTAAATTGCTTATTGGGTCTGTGCAAGTTTCCTTTATTCCTCCATCCCTTTCCCGAATAAACCTGTCCTTTAAATATAACTAATGTCTCTGTCTCGTGGAGAAACTTGCCTGGGAAACTTGCCGCGTGTCCCTGAAAGGGGAGCTCTGGTGACACCTTCCCCAGAGTGAACCCCAGGACCCGCACTCCAAACCCACTGACTCCAAAAACGACATCATCATAACTCTAAAAGTAAATAAAGTGAGTTGTGTTAAGGATGTATTTGAAATGGATATGTTGAGGTGTTAGGAAACTTTTAGTGCCAGAATGAAATGGCTATCTTTAAAAGGAAATGTAAAAAATAGGAAGGCAAAAGAAAGTGTTGAAGGTCTGAGAGGTAGCTGAAAAAAAAAGTTAGTTGCTTGAATGACTTGCTATAGAAATATTTAGGTTTGGTATTAGTTGTGTACTTATGTAAAACCAAACTTTAATTTTCATCTGTAATAAGGACTGAAGTATTCTTAAACTGTTCTCACTATTTTTGATGACAAATTAAGGACTGTTTATGAAATCTAAAATCTTGGTCCTTTTTTACCCTCAGGCTACATGAGAAAAATATCTTTTCCTATCAGCATTGTTGAGCCTCATCAAAGAAATAGCTCTGTTCTTAAAAATCCTTTTCACTCAGTAATTAACTATTTTATAAAAATCTGCAAGTTTGTTAATCCTATGACAACTTCCATGATACCAAAAATTCTAAATTATTAAAGTCTTTGTCCTAAAAGGACTCCTAAGACAGCCAATAAAAGGGTTTTCCTTATAAAAACAAATTGGGTCAATCTGGATATATTAATGAAAATACATAATACATTAAATTTAGTCTTCCTTCTATTCTATTGGGACAAGACATCATAACCAAATTCCAAACTAACAGCCCATTGGCTCTTCTAGCCACTGCTACAAAAGGTAGAAATAATACAGAAGCCCCAGGTCTCGAACATAATGATATTTGACAAATACACCTTACATTCACCTTACATTCATGTCTCTAAAGACACCTATTCTGCATTACTTCAAGCCTCAGCCCAAACAGGATAAACTGCTAAACATGTTAAAAAAAAAAAAAAAAAACCTTTTATCTGCCATTGCAGCAATGGGAATCCCATCACAAATGAAAACTAATCATGGAGCTGCTTATATTTCCAAAGCCTTTAACTCTTTACTGCTAGCTTGGAATATTCAACATGTGCCTGGTGTCCCTTGTAACCCTACAGGACAAACTATAGTTAAGAGAGCCAATAGGTGCCATTTACAATAATTCTAACACAGCAACCCTCCAGAGACAAGAGACACAAAGGGAAAGACACAGACACAGAGATCTCTTCCATTTAGAATTTTGGCCATTTGCACTAATTTTTAGAGACAGTTATTTTACTAGTATTGCTGACAATTATTAATTTACTTTTAAATATTCCTTTTTAACTACCTCCTTCAGATAAGAAAACATTTCTCAAGTTATATTTGTAAGAATGCCCCTCAGGTTCCAAAGAAATGGGGCAGAAAATTCCCTATCAGTTTCCATTTTTTAAGCATGGTGTCAAGACCCTCTGTTTACTCCAGTTCCCTCCCATTGTATTGGATGCTGCAGCCAGGGAAGGGGGAGCACACAGATGCTTTCCTGGCCATGCCCCTCTCAGAGATTTTGACAAGTCCAGTCACTGATCAGCCATATGACTTGTCCACAGAACCACAGATAAAGCCCAATCTATCTCCGCAGCTGCAGCTGCAGCTGCAGCTCCCTTTCTGGGAGCTCCAAGGTTCACTACCAAAACCACATGAGACCCTTGAGGCCTCCCTGAGAGGTGATCAGCCTCTCCTTCCTCCACTCTGGGCAGGCCACATGGGATCCAGGTCCTGGGACCTACCTGATCCAACATCTCCTAAGCCCATGGCTCAAAGGGCCAAAGCACTTGTTTCCAGCCAACACACCAAAATGTTGTAGAAATAAATTCTAGCCTTTTACCCAGGCAGGGGAAGAACAAGCGGTACTTCAGGAATGGTGAGGTCAGGAGAAGCTTTATGACTCATGCATGAGGTCCCAGACCTGGGTAGCTCCCTAAGGTCTGAGAACCCATTTAAAGACCAAGAGTTCCTTTCATACACAACTGTGTCCATATCTGTTACATTGATAGCGTCATTTTTCAGCAGGCATAGCCATTTGTGGCAAAGTCCCCAGACAAGGGGGGCAAGGCAAGAGGGGAAAGATGCAGGCATTTGGGGATGGCCTTGGAGAGAGAGACCAGCTTGGCCAGCTGCCCCACCTTGTAGATAAGAGTGCTGAGGCCCTGGCCATGAATCTTGAAAGGGAAGGAGCTGTAAGTCAGCAAACTTGTTGATGATGCCTGCGTTGGAGTGTTCATTGCACCTGGGCTGGAAGTTCTGCTGGAATCTTTATCATATTCATTTGCCCAATAATGTATTTTCACTTCATTGTAACACCACCTATTGGACACACATATTAAATGTTTAGTTTACTCACATGTTGAAGGTCTGAGAAAGGTAAAGGCTTCTATTCTGCATTAATTAATTTACTGGAGGAAATTGGCTTCCTCCTTGGGGTCCACTAAGAAATTGCACTAAATGCAACCAAAAAGCTCATCAGGGTGGATGGCATTTCCTTGTTCATGGTTGGTTTTTCCTCACAGAAGATCTGCCCATGTGTGCCCTTGCTACCCACAGCTCTGGCCATTATTGCATCCCTTTTCAACTTCAGTTGCTGGAGACAAGCTTCGGCAAAATTTCGTGTCAGGGGTTCCTGAAAGGAAGAGACAGCCTTGGCATCACAAAAAGGGAAGGGGATGAGGTAGTGAGGAGACACTAACACTCAGTAAGGTGCAAGTATCTTCTACTGAGGGGTTCAGCAGGTCCTTTATTTATACATTTTTAGCAAGCTGGGATTACATTATCATGTGCATAGAAACAAAGCAGAAACAATCAGCACATTCCTTAGACTTTTTGTTATTTGCCTTCCCCAAGAAGGCAAACTTCAAGGTTAGAAAACTAAGCCTTACACTAAAACTTATTATTTCAGTTAAACAATTTTCTAAGACAGTTGATAGCCGTTGGTACACTCCTATCAGCTAAAGCCTAAGCATCAAAAGACTTTTCTTATTCACATGGCCTTCAGCTGGAGACCAGCTTCTACTCAGCTATCAGAACTTTTTCTACCTAGAAACTCCTTAACGCAAATAACTTCATTTAAAAACTTTCCTAAGAAACTTCTAAAAAAGCAAAAGGAGAATTTATTATAATTATTGTGCTGGATTGCTTGTCAGGCATGTACAATATATTGTCTCCCATTGTCAAATGGGCCAAATTGTTTAATAACGAATTTCTAAACAGATAATTTTCTGTACCATTTATTTACAATCTGCTGATATATATAATTTATTGCCTAATGTACTTTCTGATAAATTATTCTCTTTTTATGACCAAGAACAAAAAACAAGGGGATGTTAAATCTTCAGCCCTACGGTGTGAGGCTCTGAACTTTGGCCCCATACTGTGAGACCCTTTTTCTTAGCTCCTTGCCAGTGTCTTACCTGGCTGGGGCAGCAAGGCCCCTGCAGCACTCAGTGGTACATGAATCACATTTATCTAGGTATGGATGGTGAAAATCACAGTAAAATAATGAAACATCAAATTTTCATTCAAAACACAGGAGTAGGATGTACATCAGTACTGGAAAAACTACCTAAACCTAAAGTCCCCATATCATGAGCGTGATTAATTGGCTTCAGTCGGAAGTTGGCTTTCAAAGAGAATTGTATTGCTGTTTGTAGGTAAGGTAAAAAGTATCAGGCTTTTCTGCCCTCCCGCCATTAGGATAGATGAGGGAACCCTGTGTCCTGAATGCATGCCTGATGGCGGGCACCTGAAGTGGGTACACCTGGGCTGAGAGACTTTGAGTTTATAAGGCGGCATCAGGGGGACGCCAGAAGCCAAGAATGAACAGAAGCCAAGTGAAGAGAAGCAGAGAGAAGGCCGGAGAGCCCATATAGAGTGAGGATTTGCTGGGGGCTGGGAGGACTGCCAGCCTCCCGGCCCCCCAGCACCCCTACCTGACATATGCCTGGTAAAATTAAATAAAAGATCTGCAAAAACTGCTGAGACTCTGACTCCTCCTTTACCCGGTCTGCTGGATCAGAGAAACTGCTCAGTGTCCATTCCTTCCTGCCCTGTAAGGTCAGGAATGACCACAGTGCAGGTTTTCTAGGATCCCATGCAGACCAGGTAAAGAAGGAGTCCTGGAGCCCTCAGTAGTTTTTTGCAGGTCTTTTACTGGATTTAACAGTACACAGCAGGCAGGGGTGCCTGCCAGCCTTCCACCCCTTCCGGCCTTCTCTAGGCTTCTGTTTCTTTGCTTCTCTCTCGGCTTCTCTTTCGGCTTCTGCTGTGTCCCTATGATGCCACCCTTAAAAGCACAGTCTTAGCCCAGGTGAATCCCATCTACCTAGGCCCACACCCTATTCCAGGTGCCCGCCATCAGGCATGCATTCAGGACCACAAGGATCCATCGTCTATCCTGATGGCAGAAGGGCAGAAAAGCCTGACATTTTTCCTTTACCCTACAGTCCACCCCCTCAGGGTTTTCTGCCATGTAGTCTTTATATATACAATTTTCTTAGGAAACATAAACAATGCAGCCATGGCCCACAAAAGCAAATACATTACAATATAACTACATACAACAGAACACAAGTAAGTCCAGCAGGCCCCAACCTAGTGCAAAAGACAATTATTGGTACCAGCAGATGAGCCACCACATCTGCTGCCGAAGGCACTGCTCATACGAGGGAGGAGAATCACTCACAGCATCTACTGTAACACACAGGAGCCGTCAGGCTTCCTGGCCTTCTCTGGCTGTAGTCTCGGCTACAAGCCACACACAGCATCCACCCCCAGGATGCACTCACTCTGGGATTGGCGATTCTATTCTGTTGGGGGTAATCGCCAACCCTCAGGGTTTCTGTCTGCAGTCGCTCCAACACTCGGCCTTCATAGCCACCAATGCGACTCGCAGACCCCTGCACTCAGGCCAACCCACTGCACAAGCACATGGATCGGGGATCCAAACTCTACATTGGGCTTGGGCTCCACCCCAAGCCACGTTCCCCACCTGTCCCCAAGGACGGGTTCCTCAGCTCCTCACCCTCACTCAAGAATGAGCAGGGCATCACCCACAGGTGATTTTACGAGACTCACAGCTCTTCAGCATACTCAGGCTGCGTAACAGCCACTCAGGGCTTCCTAAACTTAGCATCAGTACCAGCTTTTGCCTCCTCAGTTGGCAAAAGCTGGTACTGATGCTAAGTCTATGATCCGGCAGACGGGTGAAGGAGGAGTCCTGGACCCTCAGTGGTTTTTTCAGCCTTTATTGAGTTTACCAGGTAATGGCAAGCAGGGGTGCCGATGGGCCAGGAGGCTGGCAGGTCTTCCAGACCCCGGCGAGTCTGCACTCCTTCTGGGTTCCCCGGCATTCTCCTCTTCTGGTTGATCTTACACTCTGCTATCCTTTCTCTGCTCCACCAGCATCCCCGTGAAGCCACCCCTATGAGCCCCGTCTCTCAGCCCAGGTGTACCCACTTACGTATGCCTACACCCCATCCAGGTGCTGCCATCAGGCATCCATCATCAGTCCTAATGGCGGGAAGGCAGAAAAGCCTGACAGTTTACATACCCTACACTCTACCTGGAGACAGCAGCCGCGACATGTCTTAGCCGGCCTGCCCCCAGGTGCTGTGGGAGTCTCTAGGCTCAAGGTCCCATAGTCCGGATGGTCACGCAGGATGCTGTGCCGGTCTGCAGCTGCTGTCTGAGAGCAGCCGCTGGTTCGTGGGAGGAAGAACCCAGGAGTGGGACTCTGTTGGCGGGGTGCCTCACCAAAGAGCCAGGAGAGGTGCTGGCTGGAGAGCAGTCTAAGTCCAAAGGGGACAGCGAGTCGGACTCCAGAAGAGTAGCCTCCGGCCAGGCCTTCCTCAGAGCCAGTTTGGGACTGCTCTGAGTCTGCTTCATGAACCTGCTCCTTTTATCCATCCTTATCAGGTTTAGGGTCTGGCACCATCTGTTTTTAGGAGTCTTTACCACTCAGGATGTGGACATGGCCACTTTCACTCACTGCGATTTCAGGCATCTTAATATATTTTTAGTTTCACTTTCAGTCAATGTATTTATATTGTTTGTAAGCTTTATATGTTCATATTCCCCATCTGTTCTCATCCCCGGGTACCCCTTGGAGAAGGGCCGGACCTAAATTGGGTCATCTGTAGATCAACTTATCTTACAGTAAATTTTTGTTTGCTAACTGGTCCCTAGAAACTGGGGACCTTGAAATTTATTGGTCCAGGAAACTAACACAACCTGGAACTGGGTCTTTCCTTAAAATTATTTTTTTAAAGATTTATTTATTTATGCATACAAGAGCTGGGGTACAGGCCAGAGATGCAGGGAGGAGAGAGGATTCACCAGAGCCAGAGCGAGGAATAGAACAGGCAGACTGACTGAAATACACTGCTGAGGGAGTAGCGGGTGAGACAGGAGAGGTCTGCTTCACCATGTGGGTTTCTCTCTGGCCAGCTGGGGATCGAACTCATGCTACAGAGGCTGTGGATTGCTTCATAGTGCGGTGCTTAATCCCTTGCACCACCAGGGAGGCTCCCTTAAAATTATTATGGCTATCCTGGACACTGGAATCCAGGTTTAGCTGGGCCCTTGTTAAGAATCAGACATCACTCTCCAAAGCGTCCCTTAAAAAAGCATTTTTGGTGCATCACCTTAACATTTTTCCCTGACTGATTCATTAAGGATCTAATTAAGGCTAAAAGCCTTGTATGGACCAATAATGATACTACAGCTCAGGTCATGATCTGTACTTCTAGACCCTAGATTTTATTATGACCTCCAGAACACCTAACATTACGGTGACTTTTTATTCTGCTTCTAGCCAGCAAAAGGTTAAAGGTTTTAATGCCCCCTTTCATGCCAATGCCACATGGTTAACCCCTTGCATCACTCACCATGACATCACTAGCCTTAACATTACTCATGTGTTTATTCGAAAACAAAGAGCTGAGGTCTGGCTGCCAGCTAAACTTACCCATGTGTGGACTGGAGAATCTACTCTTGAACAAATTACCAATGTTTTAGAAGATACTCTTTTCAGGTGCCCTGTGTCCTCATACCTGCTATTATTGCTGCCACTGCTATAGTGGCCCTATCTCACTCCATTCACACTGCACAGCAAATGAATCGATATTTTCAAAATGTTACTTCTGAACTCCTGACTCAAACCACCACTGATTAGGAAATCTTACAGCAACTAGATGCCCTCAAGGCCACAGTGTCCTGGCTTGGAGAACATCAACAAGCCCTCAAGACACACATCACACTTAGTTGTATTGCCCAGTACCACTAATTGTGCATTACTCCTGTTCCTTTTACCTCTTGATAAGAGGTAACCTCCTCTTGATAAGACGTCCAATGGCGCCTTCACGGTGCCTTCCACAATCACCTGGAACAAGATATTCTAGATCTTAGAAATAAATGTTACCAACAAAAGGCTCAACTCCAACAAAAGGCAAAAAATGCCACTTCAGCCATCTAAGTGATCTAGCCTACCGGCTAACTCCAACAAATTGGTTTTCAGGTCTCAATATCAGAATCTGGGTTATGACCAGACTGGGTATATTATATATTTCGTGTTTTCTTTTAGAGCTCAAAGCCCACTGTTCTTTGCTCCAGGGGACCGGACAAGCCAAGGCCAGGCTGGCCCTTCTACAACCATCACAGTATCAACCCTTTCCTGTGCCTCCTGCTGACTCCTCTCCTGATTCTGACCCACCATAAAACAAAAGGGAGGAAATATGGGAGCTTGGATTATTCTTTGCCTTGACTATTTTGTGCCTCTCAGAATATGAACAGGGAGAGTTTGAGATAAGGAATCTCTCAGGGCAAAATTCCGGAGAGTCCTGTCTCAGCATGTGCTGACAACAGCAATAGATGTTGTGCTTAGAGTAGAAAACCACTGACTCTCCCTGATTTCCCAGCCTTGGCTGGGCCAGACAGTTATGAGTCCCCACACACTTGGGCATTCCCCATTTGCCTGCTGCTTCTTTGATCATTTTTAATTTTCTGTTTGATTCTAAATGAAAACAAGACTGCCCTTGGAGCTGGGCTGCACCTTTGTGTGTGGTCCCCTGGGCTTTTCATTGTCCTGCACATGGACTCTGAGTAATCCTTTTTCATTCTGCACCACACGTCGTAACAAGCATTCGTTCTCAGTCTGTGGTATTTTATGAATATTTTCAAGCATACAGAAAAATTGAAACAACAATGCAGAGCACACCACCTAGATCCCAGCATCAGCACTCGCCACATTAGCTTTATCACTTATCTTTATCCATGGATTTGTCTCTCTGTTCATCTTATTTTTCTGATGCATTTCAAAGTCAGTTGCACATGTCAGCACCTTTCATTTTCAACAACTGAATTTGATCCCCAACAAGGGAGCAAACCCACAAGGCACAACAGACCTCTCCAATCTCACCCGCTGCTCCCCTCAGCAGTGCATTTCAATAGATGCATCTGTTCTGCTCAGCCTCTGGTGAATCTTGTCACACACCCCCGCCCCCACACACACACCCCTCTGGCCTACACCCCAGTTCTTGTATGCATAAATAAATAAAAGTAAATCTTTTTTAAAAGGAGAAGGAAATAATGATTTCACTTGATAATTAACCTGTATGCAGTCACCCAAATCACATCAGTTCCTTTACGTGAGCACTACTTTAACATTATATAGCAAGTTATTAACAGAAAATACACAAGACATAAATCTTATAGCCTAAAACTTCAAATCAACCATCAACTTTTCTTAGATATTTGAAGACATAAAAATCATTTCATATAACAGCATGCAAACTACATACCTTTGTAAAGTGGTGGGACAAACTATTTCCTAGGTTTTAGCTGAAATGACCATCAAAATGACCATCAAAACTCCTCTAATAGTATACTTAAGATTTGTGCATTTCTCCAAATAAAGTTTTATCTCAAAGAAAAAGTGCTCAGATTGTTTTGGGGCCATTTGCCTCCTTGAGCCTAAGCAGAGGACAATAATAAAATTCATAAATGATCTTCACTGACACTGTGGTGTAAATGGGGGTCTGGCTCTTCGGCCTCAAATAGAAAAAAAACACCATGTGAGTGAGCCTGAATGGTCATTTCCACATCATTTCCTGTGGTCTGTGGCTTGATCTTACTGCAACTTCTAGAAAAGCAAGTGAGTTTACTTTGTCTCCAGATACTTTCTCTCAGGCTTAGGAGATGCTTCCCTGCTTTCCTGAGCCTCCCCGTCTAGGACCCCACAGCTCTTCATACTGGACAGGGTGGTGTCTGCCCATGTCCCTGACTCATGGTCGTGGCTTTGCATCAATAATCTGTGACTCTTAAATCTGTCCCACCTTTCCCCACACAACACTTTGAACACAATCCTAGAAACTATCCTGGTCCTAGCCAGCCCCAGAGTCTGTCCTCACAGATTTTCTGTCCCCCCTGGACTGGCCCCTGGATCCCCTCCTTGGTTTCCCTGCTCCTCCAGTCAGGCACCACAGATATTGTCCTGGAAGCTGGGAAAGGCTCCTTCTCCGTGTCCTGGTGTCTCACCAGCCCCTGAGACCCACCCTCCAGGCAGGTGCCCGACTGCGTGTTCAGACTCGTGGAAGGAGTAGGGGCAGGACAAGAGATGCTGGGCATGGGTAAGGGTGACTGTAGGGTAAAAAATTATCAGGCTTTTCTGCCCTCCCGCCATGAAGATTGATGATGGATCCCTGCAGTCCCGAATGCATGCCTGATGGCGGGCACCTGGAGTAGGGTGTGGGCATACATAGGTGGGGACACCTGGGCTGAGAGACCGGGCTTATAAGGGTGGTGTCACGGGGACGCCAGCAGACCAGCAGAGTGAAGAGCAGTAAAGGCCACGAGAGAACACCGGGAGCCCAGGAAGAGTAAAGATTTACCGGGGACTGGGAGCCCTGCCAGCTTCCCGACCACCTGGCACCCCTGCCTGCCGTGTACCTGGTAAATCACAATAAAAGCCTGAAAAAGCCACCAAGGGCTCCCAGGACTCTCCTTTACCCCATCTGCTCAGGTCATAGACATCCTGCACTGTACCTTCCTGCCGCTATAGGGACTAAGCCATGGGATCTCTGCCCTCCAACTTGTGAGTGCAGGTCACCTTCCCCCCACAATTCCAAGACCCAAAGGGGTGCCTTTTGGCTACAGCTCAGAGATGACAAAAAGGGGTGCTTTTCCTGTCATTCTCATTCAGGTAGGTAATGAGCCCTCCACTGCCTGCTCATCCCTGGACTGTGTCCTCGATCTTCTGAGCTCCTGCCTGGCCAGCTCATAAATTAGAGAAAAAAGAAATCCTGGCTGAAGTTGGGAGCATAAATTTCAATTCTTACTCCACAACTGAGGCGGGAGGGAAAATGCTGGAGACTAAAGTGAGAGACCCACAGCAGCTGATGGGGAAGCTGCCTTTGTTCTCATGAGACCAAGTGAAAAAAAAGGACTTTGGGAAACTAATGAAAATCTACTCTGTCAGTTTAAAGCCAAAAAACAATTATTTCTTATAAATGCAAACTTAAAACAAATGTTTTCTTATTAAGGAAAATTACCAGGACCCCACAATTACCAGGACCTTGTGGGCCTGTTAAAAACCATTAGGGTGTCCCATACATTCTGGAAAGTTGTGTCCTCATTGTCGTTCAACTCAAAGTATTTTTTAATTTCTTCTTTAATCTCCTCTTTAATCCAAAGGTCTTCCCATAGTGCGGATTTCAATCTCCATGAAATGGGAGTTTCCTTGCTTTCTTTTCATGGTTTATTTCTAGCTGATGCCTTTGTGATCAGAGAAGACAGTTGGAATGATTTTGATCTTAATGTATCTGTTGATCTTTGTCTTGTGACCCAGTATGCAATCAATTCTGGAGAATGATTTGTGTGCACTTGAGAAAAATGTGTTCTTGGATTTTTGGGGGTGCACTGTCCTGTAGATGTCTGTTAAACCCATGAGGTCTAGGTCTTTATTTAGGGCTCTAATGTCCTTGTTCATTTTTGGTCCTGTCGATCTGTCCATTGGTGAGAGTGGGGTATTGAAGTCTCCTACTATATATGCATTTTCTCTAATGTCTGTTTTCAGAGTTGGTCAAAATTGTCTATATATTTTGGTGCTCCTTTATTTGGTGAGAATACCTGCAGCCCTATGTTTATTACTGCACTATTTGCAAAAGGTAAGATTTGGAAAGAACCCAAATGCCCAAAAATAGATGACTGGATGAAGAAGATGTGGTATATATACACAGTGGAATACTATTCAGCAATCAAAAAAGATAAACTAATGCCATTTGCTGCAACATGGATGGAACTTGAAAGGGTTACACTCTGAAATAAGTCAAAAGGAAAAAGAAAAATATCACATGGCTTCACTTACAGGAAGAATATTGGGAAACCAAATAAGGGATCAGGGGAAAATAGTAACAATAAAAAACAAAACAAAAAACAGGCAACTATAAATCAAACATTCTTCAGGCGAAGGTAGGGAGAGGGATCAAAACAAGGATGGGATGAGCACAAGGGACTATGGTGATGGTGCACAGGTGAATTAATGGTGGGAATTCTATGGGGACCACACCTGAGAAAAGAGAGCAAACATTGTACAAAAATGAACAATGATATAAAATATAAATAAATAACTTACAAAAACAGCAGGGTGGGGGCTGCCCTGGTGGCAAAGGGTTAAAGTTTCAGCACTGTTGTGCTATCACCAGCCACTGCGGCATGAGTTCAATCCCCAGCCAGGGAGCTACACACATGGCACAGCTGACCTCTCCTGTCTCGCCCGCTGCTCCCCTTAGCAGTGTATTTCAGTAGATCTGCCTGTTCTGCTCCCCCACTCACCCCCAACACCTCTAGCCTACACCCAAGCTCTTGTGTGCATGCATGAATAAATTTAAAAAAAAAAAACCCACTACGGTGACCGTTGGCAGTAAAGTGTCAGGGTAGGCTGTGTGGTGTAGAGTAGAGACTCCCCGGTCTCTTTTGAGAAGGGGAAGTTGTCCTCTCTTGCACCACTTTCTATTTATACTTTGGCTGTTCATCTTAACCACAGGCCCAGGACTCTGCTACTCCTGACCTCACTCATCATCTTGGAGGCCGGCCCGTATCCTAGACCTAAGAAAAGTCCTCAAGTCAGTAAAAACTGCTTATAGTTCAATTAATAAAAGTTCTCCATGTCTTCACAAATAAAAAAACAATGCAAAATTTAGTAGTTTAATTTAAAACATTTGCCTTAAAGTTATGATGTTGGGAATTAGCACTTGATTCTGTGTTTAAATGTGATAACTTAAAACAAAAAAAAAAAAGCTCATGTGGAAAAAAATAGTAATTAACCTACTGTATGTCAACAAAGATAAATTTGCTTCTTGATGTTAATACCAAAACTTCTTTTTATGAAACTATATTCCAAAAGACAAAAGCACTTATCATTACTTAACGTTTTATTGAGTTTAATTATAAAAATTTGTTAAATATCTAAAATTATATTATTTAAAATTACTGAACTTTCAGGATTACTTTTTGCTCCTTATTTTAAGGAAGCTGAAATTTTGATGTCATGTAACTGAAAGGAAAAAATTAAAACATACGCTTAAGTCTAAGACTTCAGTCCAAAGAGATGATAGTACAAAAATTGCCATTAAAAAAGTGGTTACACCTTTTCAGCATAAAAATAAACTAATAGGAGTGTTCTCAAATTTCTGAGTTCTGAAAACGTCATACGTTCTGGTGGGTGGTCCCTGGAACTGGCCTTACAACAGCGCCCATGTGATCACCTGCCTCCTTCAGGGCTCTCAAAAAACAATTATTAAGCCCTTCAGCTGTAACAAACTGAGGAAGGTCACTCAGGAGCCGATAAAAATCCTGCATTATTTCAGGCTAGACTTGCTGAGGCCATAAAATATATTCTAATCTGGACCCAGGGACTGTAAAAAATGAAGCCATTCTAGCAGCCCCTTCATTAGCCAGCCTTGCCCTTGGACCAAAAGCCTCAAACCCCTTTCTCACACTTTTGGGTATGACCTTCAGGGTCAACAGTGACAGGGAGACCTGCCAGACTACAAGAGAAGAGGAAGAAAGACCCAGTGTAGTGACAGGAAGCGATGGAGCAGGATCTCTATGATCCTAGCAGACGGGTAAAGGAGAGTCCTGGAGCCCTCAGTGACTTTTTCAGGGATTTATTCTGCATTACCAGGTACATGGCAGGCTGGGGTGCTGGGGGTTCGGGGGCTGGTGATTCTTCACTCTTTCTGGGCTCTCTGGCGTTCTCTCACAGCCTCTGTCTCTGCTGGTTCTCTTCTCTCTCGCTTGTTCCCCTTCTCGTGGTTCTATGATGCCACCCTTATAAGCCCAGGCTCAGCCCAGGTATGTATGCCCACACCCTACTCCAGGTGTCCGCCTCCAGGCATGCAGTCAGGACTGCAGGATTCATCATCAATCCTAATGGTGGGAGGCCAGAAAAGCCTAACGAACATTTACCCTATACCCAGTATATGTCGGCAGCCATTGGCAGTGCCTTAGACATCCGAGACCCCAGGTGTGCCGAGGGCATTCAGGACTCAACCACTTAAAGGGTCTAGAGCAACCGGAACATTTCAGCCACAAGCGTCCAAAGAGATCGCCCCAGGGCCATGCCCTTTGTGCCATCACACAGGGCATTGGAAGGAGGACTGTCCCACTCTCTACAGAGGAGGCACAGCCCAAACCACAGGCCAGACTGCAGGACAAACAGACCATAAGCTGCCTCTGGCTGTGAAGACCCCAGTGCAGGAGGAAAAGACCTTCTCTAAAGGAGCTCAGAGGCGAGACAGGCTCCCCCACATAGTATCTCTAAGGATAAGCCTCGACTTGTTCCAATGAGCCCGGTGGAGAAATTAGGTTTAATTCCAAATAGATGAAAGATAAAAAATTGAGTACATCTGGAATCTATGTTACTTTCCTGGGGTACCTTTCCCTCTCCCCCACCAACCCCCATGGACCATTGCCTGGACCCCAGGGAAGCCTGCAGTGTGCGCAGCTGCAGTGCTCTCTCCTCCAGCATCCACATGCTGCGGCTTTATCCTGGGTTTGAAGGATTTAACCTGCATCTGTGAGATTGAAAGGTCAACCAAGGTTTGGGCAGTTTCTACTCCAATTGCGTGGCTCACTCTCTCGGTGGTTGCCTTGCTCCACCGAGCAAGGCTTTTACCCCAAATTTGGGCTTTTACCCCAAATTTCCAAGTGTCTGTCCAGCCACAAAGTCCCACCCTCAACATCTCAATCCAGTAAGATTTTTGTGTTGGACAGCCTGAGCTTTGTGGGGAGTGGACAAGTCATCAGTGAAAGGTGGAGACTCACCGATTTCACCAGGATCAATCTGTCTCTTTCAAGGGAAAAGTACCTCTAGGTCCTTGTGGCTTTTCTAGCAGTTTTCTTGAGTGCCCCACACCTGGGCACAGTTTGTATTCAGATTTGGTTGCAACCCTTCTGCTCTCTCAGGTTTATATTTCCCGTGGACTCTCCAGCAGCTCTGCTCTGCCCCTGAAACAATGGGCTGCAGTGTCTGCGGGGAGGAGAGCACCCTCCGGTGAGAAGGCTGCGCATTGCATTTCTACTCATTACAGGAGCTCTTCAAAATGAAATTTCTTCCCATATTTCTGCTGCCTTGGTTTATTTTTCCGGTTGCTTCAAATATTTTTTTTATACTTTTGTTCAATTATTGTAATTATCTTCTGCCAAAGACTTGCTCAAGCTATAGTTTTGTACTTTAACACATCAATTTTTTAAATTTATTTTCATATATTGTTGTTCATTTTTGTGCAGCTTCTCCCCTCAGGTGTATTTCCCATAGCCCTCCACCACCCCAGCACCTGGGAACGCTCACCATAGCCGTGTGATCTTCCTTCCCCCTGTTTTGAACCCTTTCCCTTCCCTCCCCTGCTGTATGACTCTGATCTATAGTCAGTTGCAACTTTTGTCTTGTTCTTGACATTTTGTTCAGTTTCTCTGTATGCCACATATAAGTGGAGCCATCTTACATTTATCTTTGTCCTTTTCACTTATTTTCCTAGCATAATCCCTTCCAGGGTCATCCATTTTGCCTCAAATGACATGTGTTTATCATTTTTAATTGCTGAGTAATACTCCATTGTGTATATATACCACACCTTTTTGATCCACTCATCTGCTTGGGGCATTTGAATTGTTTCCATATCTTGGCTATTTTAAGTAGTGCTGAAATAAATATAGGAGTGCAGGTTTCCTTTCAAATTAGTGTCCCTAGGTATTAGGGTAAATTGCTAAGAGTGGAATTGCTGGATCATATGGTAGATCAATTTTTAGTGTTTGGAGGAAACTCCACACAGTTTTCTGTAGTTGCTGCACCAGTTTAAATTCTCACACTTGCTGAACCTCTCCACCCTGCCATCAGCAGTCCCACCAGACAGAGGATTTTTTATTTTTTACATCATTTTCATTGTTAAACAATATTTGCTTCCCCCACCCCCTCGAGTGTAGTCCCCATAGAGTTTCCTTCACCAATGCACCCGTGCACCATCACCACAGTCCCCTGTGTTCTTCCCTCCCTCCCTCTTTTCCCTCTCCCTCCTCCTCCCCTGCATTATGTCTCTGATTTATAATTGTCTGTTTTTGCTTTGTTATGTTTTGTACTGTTATTATTTTTTACACTGAAGTCTTATTTGGTTCTCCTATATTCCTGCTTTAAGTGAAACCATCTGATATTTTTCTTTTTCCTTTTGGCTTATTTCACTGAGCATAATTCCTTCTAGCTCTATCCATATTGCTGTGAATGGCATGAGTTTATCTTTTTGATTGCTGAATAATATTCCATTGTGTATATATGCCACATCTTCCTTATCATCTGTTTTTGGGCATTTTGTTGTTTCCAGGTTTTACCTATTGTAAAAAGTGCTGCAATAAACATAGGTGTACAGGTGTTCTTTGGAATCAATGTTTTTGTGTCCTTTGGGTATATCACTAGTAGTGGAATTGCTGGATTATTCATAACTCCATTTTTAGTAGACTGAGGAACCTCCAGACAGCTTTCCACAGTTGTTGGACTAGTTTGCACTCCCACCAGCAATGTAGGAGAGTTCCTTTTCACCACATCCTCGCCAACATTTGTTGTTGCTTTTTTTTATATGTGCCATTCTTACTGGTGTAAGAGGGTATCTCAATCAATCTGAAGAAGAGAAATCAAGAAAACCATTCCTTTTATAATTGAAACCAAAAAAATCAAATACTTGGGAATAAGCCTAACAAAAGAGGTGAAAGACCTATACAAAGAAAATTATAAAACACTGTTAAAAGAAATAGAAGAAGACACAAAGAAATGGAAAGACATCTCCTGCTCATATATTGGAAGAACTGACATTATTAAAATGTCCATCCTACCAAAAGCAATATACAGATTCAACGCTATTCCAATAAAAATATCAATGACATTCTTCAAAGAAATAGAACAAATACTGATGAAATTCATACAGAACTACAAAAAACCCTAATAGCTAAAGCCCTCCTGATGAAAACAAAGGAGAAAGGAGGAATCACACTTCCAAACTTCAAGCTATACTACAAAGCCATAAATAAAAACAGTTTTGTATTGGAACAAAAACAGACACACAGACCAATGGAACTGACAGAGGATTTGGGGGAGAAGGTTACATGCAGGGGCCTTGCTGCCTCAGCCAGATAAGATGCTGGCAAGCAGTTAAGAAAAGGGTCTCACACCGTGGGGCCAAAGATTTTTAAAGGGCCTCACACCGTGGGGCCGAAGATGTCCAAAGAGCCTCACACCCTGAGCCTGAAGATTAATCTATAACCTATAAGCATCCCATTGTTTTTTGTTCTTGGTCATAAAAAGAGAAAATACCTATCAGAAAATACATTGGGTAATAAAGTATATGTATAAGAATATATAAGCACATGGCATGGAAAATTACCTGTTTAAAAATTAATCACTAAACAATTTGGCCCACTTGATAATGGGAAACAATTTGTTATACATGCCTGACAAGCAATCCAGGACAACAATTATACTAAGTCCTTTTTTTGCTTTTTTTTTTTAGAAGTTCTTAGGAAGTTTTTAAATGAAGCTAATTGTGTTAAGAAGTTTCTAGGCTGGGCCTCCCCGGTGGCGCAGTGGTTGAGCGCTGGGTTGCGAGGTTGCCCGCAGCCTCTGCAGCGCCGGTTCGATCCCCGGCTGCTCCCCGGCCACCGGAGGAGGGTCCCACATGGCGCGCAGACCTCTCCTGCCGCCCGCTGCTCCCCTCAGCAGTGTACTTCGGTCCTTCTGCCTGCTCTGCTCTCCTCTCTGACTCTGGTGAATTCTCTCACCCTCGCGCGCTTCTGACTGTACCCAGAGCTTGTATAAATAAATAAATAAATAAATCTTTAAAAAAAAAAAAAAAAGAAGTTTCTAGGTAGAAAACCCTGTAGCTGATAACCAGAAAGCAGCTGGTCTCCGGCTGAAGGCCATATTGCTGCAGGAGGCCTTGTTGCCCCAGCCAGATAGGATACTGACAAGCAGCTAAGAGAAAAGGCCTCACACCGTGGGGCTGAAGATCTGGCATCCCTTTGCTTTTGTTCTTGGTCATAGAGAGAGAAAAATTTATCAGAAAGTATATTAGGCAATAAATTATATGTATCAGCATACTGTAAGTAAATAGCACAAAAAATTGTCTGTTTAAAAATTAGTTGTTGGGCAGTTTGGCCCACTTGACAATGGGAGATGGTTTGTTGAACATGCCTGACAAGCATTACAATTCAATAATTACAGTGGTTCCTCTTTTGCCTTCTCTTGAAGTTTCTTGGGAAAGTTTTTGAATGAAGTTGACTGTATTAAGAAGTTTGTAGGTAGAAAAAGTTCTGATAGCTGAGCAGCAGCTGGTCTCCGGCTGAAGGCCATGTGAATAGAATAGTCTTTTGATGCTTAGGCTTTAGCTGATAGGGATTTACTGGTGGCTATCCACTGTCTTAGGTAATTGTCTAGCTGAAATAATAAGTTTTAGTGTTAGGTCTGGTTTTTATCTATTAACCTTGAAGGCTACCGTCTAACTGGACCCGTAGGAGCCAGTAGTCCATGGGAACATAGTACACTAATTGTTTCTGCTTTACACATGACATGTATTTTTTTCTGCTTACTAAAAATGAATAAATAAAGGCCTGCTGATTCTCTCGGCAGAAGATACTAGCACTTCACCAAGTGTCAGTGTCTCCTCATTCTACCTCATCCCCTTCCCCTCAGTCCTTTCGTTTTCGCCTACGCCGTCTCATCCTTTCAGGAACCCCTGACACGACATTTGCCAGAGGCTGTCCCCGGCACCATATATTAAGAAGAGTCCTTTGATGCTTAAGCTTTAGCTGGTAGGGGTGTACTGGCAGCTATCGGCTATCTTAGGTAATTGTCTAAACTGAAATAATGAATTTTAGGGTAAGGTTAGTTTTTTAATCTATTAACCTTGAAGGCTACCGTCTTGTTGAGACCCGTGGGAGCCAGTAGTCTATGGGAAAATAATGCACTGATTGTTTCTGCTTTGCTTCTATGCATATGATGATGTCATCTCACTGATTGCAAAAAATGAATAAAAGAAGACCCACTGAGTCCCTCAGGAGGAGATACTTGCACCAAAAAAGAGTGTTGGTGTCTGCCTCACTCCCCTTCCTCTCAGCCCCTAAGTTTCGCCAACCCCGTCTCATCTTTTTCAGGGACTCCTGACACGACATTTTGCCGAGGCTGGCCATCGGCAGTTTCAGCCCATTATTTGATCATGTGAAACTAATGTGCACCCAGGCCCCAGGATCCCTACTCAGATTCTCAAACTGACATGAGATTAGACCAGGGTCTGGGAAGCACAGAACCCCCTCAGGAACCAGTGACTGCACAGCCAGCACGACAATGGAGGACGGTCCCTCTGGCCTTACTGTAGTTTGGAGGCAGCACCTATAGACCGAGGATGCTCCTGCATTGTGTAAGTCACCAGAAATACAGTCAGATTTGGAAGGAGAACTGGACGTGGTTAGCTCACATCTGAAACACTCCCTGCATTAGACTCATCCTCCCCAAACCATGAAATCGCAGGCGTCTCAACAATCTGACAGATGCTGCTGGGCTCTGACAGCGAGAACCCCCATTACTCATGGTTTCTGGGCCTCTTGAATAGGGATCCCTCCACCTCTGAGGAGTACAGGCATTTTCAGAAGTGACTGCCTAATCACATGGGTCAGGATCCTGATGAATACTGTAGCGCCAGGAAGGCAAAGAGCAGTTTCTCTATGATTCGGGCAGACGGGTAGAGGAGTCTGGAGCCCTCGGTGGCTTTCTCAGGCTTTTACTGATCTTTCTACACCATTTGTAGTGAGGTGACCAGGTGCAGGGCAGGCAGGGGAGCCCGGGGGAGCAGGCAACTGGCAGGTGTCCCAGCGTAGGGTGAATCTTTACTCTTTCCGGGCTCTCTCTGGTGTTCTCTCGTGGACTCCCTGCTGGTCTCCCCGTCCTCTGTGATGCTGCCCTTATATGCCCAGTCGTGGCTCAGGCACGCGTGTAAGCCCACAAGTGTTGATCATGGATGCTAATGGCAAGAGGGCAGAAAAAACCTGATCACTTCCATTCACCCTACTTTCCACCCCCTCAAGGTTTTCCACTATACAGTCTACACAATAGTTTCCCTTGGCGAATATGCACCCTGCCGCCATGACCCACAAAAGTAAACAGTACAACTGAATATAGCAATGCACCAAAATACAACAGAATGCAACTAAGCCCAGGGAGGGCACCAACCTAGGGATAAAAAGAAGATTACTGTTGCAGCAGATGATCCACCAATTCTGCTACCAAAGGTGCTGCTTATGCGAGGGAGATCCACTCTTCACTCACCGCATCGCATCTGGCCTCCATCGATTCTTGGCCTCCTCCGACTATGGTCTTGTTGCGGGCGTGATTAATTGGCTTCAATGGGAAGTTGGCTCACAAAGAGAATTTTATTACTTTATTAGCCACACACACACTTATGTTCATGTAGGCAGCAACCCCAAGTTTCCAGAGGACCTCTGCCTGGAGACAGTAGCTACAACGTATGTTAGCAGGACCTGCCCCCAGGTGAAGTCCTCCGGCCGTGGGAGTCTTTAGGCTCGAGGGCCTGAAATCTGATGGTCACGCAGGATGTTGAGCTGGTCTGCAGCTGCTGTCAGAGAGCAGCCGCCGGTTCATGGGAGGAAGAGCCCGGGAGTGGGGCTCGTTGGCGGGGTGCCTCACCAAGGAGCCAGGAGAGGTGCAGGCTGGAGAGCAGTCTGAGTCCAAAGGGGGCAGTGAGTCGGACCCCAGAAGAGTAGCCTCCAGCAAGGCTTTCCTCAGAGCCAGTTTGGGGACTGCTCTGAGTCTGCTTCATGAACCTGCTCCTTTTATATATCCTTACCAGGCTTAGGCTCAGGCACCATCTGTTTTTATGAGTCTTTAACAATCAGGATGTGGACGCGGCCACTTTCACTCACGGCACTTGCAGACATCTTAATATATTTTTAGTTTCACTTTTAGCCAATGTATTTATATTGCCTGTAAGCTTTATATGTTCATTGCAGGTCTCAGTCACAAGCCCACACACCACATCCACTCCCAGGATGCACCTATTCTGAGACTGGTGACACAATCCATACTCTTTTGGGGGTAACCCCGCAATCCCCAGGGTACTCACTGCTGTCACCCAACACTCCGCCTTCACAGTCACCAGTGTGACATGCAGACCCTGCACTCAGGCCAGCCCTTGGCACATGCACATGGGTCGGGGATCCATGGACACAAGCTCCACATGTGGCCTCTCTCGGGGCCACAGTTCTCGCCTGTGGGCTCCACCACAGCCACATTCCCCACCCATCCCCCAAGGATGGTTCCTCAGCTCCTCTCCCTTATTCAAAACAAACAGGGCATCACCCACAGGTGATTAAAGAGGGTCCCCTGCCTTCTTTAGCATCCTGTTAGCTGCTTAACAACTGTTCAGATCTTCCCAACCTTAGCACCAGCCTTTGCCTTGTCTAAGTTGGCTTTTGATCCATCTCCTCTGCCTGCCTGCAGAGAACCTCACACAAGGCTGCTTTGGGCCACCAAGGCCCACAGGCCATGCCTTGATTTTCATCTCCTGGGATGTACACATAACCCCATCCACCCCAGGGCCCATAAACATAACATCCACCTGCCAGTATCCCCCAGCCTTCTGGCGGGATTGTTAGTCCAAGTCCATTGGTTTTTTTCCTTGCTTTGGCACAGGGCAAGCTCTGGATGACTAATCCTGGTTCTCTTTTTTCCCCGACAAGTCTGCTGCCTCAGGGGTCTTGGGGTGGTCCTTGCGGGCCGTCTCCTCCTCCACTTGAGGTCTTGTCTTGCAGCTCGCGGATCTCGCCCACCTCCTGCGCTCCTGCAGCATCTTTAGCTCTTCCCACAGCTCCTGCACTTTGGTCACCTCCTGTGCTGCCACGGCACCTCCAGCGCTGTCACAGGCTCACGGTCTGCACCCCTCAGTCCCTCCAGAGGTCTTCAGAGGGCCACATACCCATCTGCATCCCATCATCCTGCCGACTAAGCTATTGTAGCACTAGCAAGTTACAGAGTAGATTTTCTAGTATCCAGGCAGACGGGGAAAGGAGGAGTCCTGGAGCCCTGGGTGGCTTTTGCAGCCTTTTAATGATCTTTCTACACCATTTGCAGTGAGGCAACCAGGTGCAGAGCAGGCAGGACTTGACCTCCCGCCTGTGTTTACGGGGGTCGGAGATGTTGGAGCAGTGCTGCGTGTCATGCGTCTGCCTTTGGCAAATCCAGACCTCAGGTGGGACAGAAAAAAATAACCTAGACCTGGGAACAAATGGGGTTCCAGTGATCAATACAAGTTCTACCCAGGAGTATAGATGGCAGCAACCTGAAGAAAGAAGGCCCAGGCTTCTAAATGAATATTTTACTGTAAAGCTACTTAAGAGGAAGGTTGTCCAGAAGCCATCGCACAATTCTCCACTGAACCAGGAGATACTTCCCTCGCAGTGAACAAAATCATGTTGGTGTTTTCTGTTGGGGGTTACACTAATTAATAAATGTCTGAATCCTGGGACGGGAGGAATCTGTTTATACTGCAAAAATCACCTCACAGCAGCATCCACATTGGTGTTTAATTGAATAAATGGGAGGAAGGTAATAACTGGGTGGCATCATGGACCACTGCTATGGTCTAGTTGGTCCTTTGTGCTTGAATCAGTCACAGCTGGAAATTGAAGTTCAAGTAGTATTGTTGTGAGTGTCAAGAAAGTGTGTCCCATCTATTAGCCTTGGAAATTCTTCTTATATCTTAAAACCAAATGACATGTTTTACTTTTTTATGATTTATTTTATTTATTTATGCATACAGGAATTGTGGTGTAGGCCAGAGGGGTGGGGTTGAGAGGGTTCACCAGAAACAGAGTTGGAAGCAGAAGAGGCAGATCCACTGAAATACACTGTTGAGCAGCAGGTGAGACAGGAGAGGTCTACACTATGTGGGTAGCTCCCTGCCCTGAGATCCAACTCATGCTGGGACCAGTGAGGTGCACCACAAACTGGAAATGTGGGGGAAAGAGGGGAATGGCTGGGGGTCCAGAGAACAGCAGCAGCAAGGGCGGCGGGGCCTGATCTGAGGACACCTTAGGGGGTGTGAGGGAGAAAGGCCTGAAGATAGATAGTGGTGAGCAAAGACCCCACCCACCTGCCAGTCCCCAGGTACAAGGTTGGTGGGGGAGGAAGCACCCTGGGGACAGGACCTCGCAGGGAGCCGTGTCCTCAGGAGACCAGGTTTCTGCCTGAGCTTCGCTTGAGATGAAGGGACATCCTGAGGGAGGACTTTGGTGATTTTGCTGATCCTGGGCTGAGAACACCAGGGACCACGGTGGGAAGGCTTTAGGGTTCCAGGAGGGAGTAAGAGGAGACAGAATAGAGGTGCGCAGACACACTCATCCCTTGTGGAGATAGGAGTGAAGGATACTTGGTGACAGACACAAACACGGAAAAGGACATGGTGAGATTAGTCAGGCAGGTGATGGCGGTGAGTCTGAGAGATGAAGGTCGGAGGAAAGGGACTGGGAGTCTCCCTTGGGCTCTATTAATGGAGATGAGGAGGTTTGGGGTGACCAGGTGTCAGGTCTAGGGTGTGGACCCTTTCTTGGCCCCGATCCTGGGCAGAGTGCCTGACAGAGGACGGGGTCTCAAAGGACTGAGTATGAGTCCACTCCAGCCCTGATGGCGGGAAGACGCTCACACCTGCTCTCAGATCGGCCTGGCCCTGCTGTTGGAGGTTCCTTGGGGAACCAGGTGTGAGCCCTGGTACAGGGGCCCCTCTTCCTCTTTGCTGAGGGAACAGAAAAGCCCGGAGTGGGCCTGGGGGACCTGTGTCTTAGTGCCAGTAGTCCGTGGGCAGATCCACACCGTGGAGTGTTGTGTAAACAGAGAGAGGTTATTTCCACCTCCATACGATTTTACTCAAAAACCGAGTTTCAAAAAACTAACAGGAAGTAGAAGAAATGGTTTTAATTTTCTGGGGTGTTGCCATTAAAAAACTAGAGAGAGGTGGGGCTGGGGAGAACATGGAACCCGCAGAGATGGCACAAGGGCTTCTGGCACTCTTCTCCTGCAGTCTCTGTCCCATCCCTCACCTTGACACAAGCAGCAAGACTCGCCAGGATCCTCATCTGCCCCAATTGCTGCCCATCCTCCAGGTCAGCCCCCTCCCACCAAGCACAGCCCAGACCCTCCCACCTGCTCAACCAGAATCCCAGAGCAGCACAGCAGCGCCCCCGTGTGGCCACAGGGCTGAGCACAGGAGACCAGAGCTGCCCTTTCTCCTGCTCAGCCAGGCCCTCCCCGGGCTCCCTGGGGTCCCAGCAGCACAAAAAGGGCTTGAACACAAGAGGAGCCCCCACTCCGTGTCAGGTATGAAGTAGCAAGTGTTTCCCAAAACCCCACATTTACATCAGTGTTTCCTCCCCGCTGAGTCACCATGGACTGCCTTGGGGCAGTAAGACCTCCTGTCATTACAGCTGGGTCCAGGCGGGGAACCCCACAAACAAACTGGGTGCCCTCAGTCACCCGGGATGGAACATAAGACACCTGAGACCCTGTTCCTTGCTCCTACCGCTGCCTTTGGAGTTGGACTCAGTCTAATGTGTCTCTAACCATAGGGTGGGGAGGGGAGGAGCCGCCTGGGGTGTTAGGTCCTGGGGCGACCTGGGGACACCCCAGGGAAAGTAAGGATAGAACAGAAATCAGGACGTGAAAGGAGCAGAGGTCACAGGAGGGGAGAGGAGGAGCCAGGGAAGAGAACTGCCCGGCCTGGGAGACAGCTGTGGGCAGTCTGGAGAGGGTCTCCAGGTTCTGGGCCCTAGAGAGCAAAGGGGAGATGCTGTGCCACCCTGTAGGCACCAGCCCCGGCCCCAAATTGCTGGGGTCTCCAGGGCCCCACCCCTTGTGGACGACCTCTCCAGTAACTGGTTGTCACAGTGTCAGTTGTCCCTTCCTCCCCTGTGACAACCAGGCCAGGGACCCGAGGGCCTGTGCCGACCTGCAGCAGCCGCTGACCCCACTGAGGCTGCAGGCATCAACGACAGTGCAGGCAGGTGCCCCACAGCTGCTTCCCAGCAGCAGCTCCGACACCCTCCTCAGCTGCAGCTCAAGGGATTCCTCTCGCTGGGGGCCTGCGAGGCTGGGTCATCAGGCCCAAATCTTTGCCATCCCCACCCCCTGAGCTTAGGAGCTCCGCAGCTCCACCCCAGTGTCTTTTCTACCTTGATGAATCACCCAGGGCTTGGGGGTGCTGGAGAGTGTGTTCCATAAAATCCATATGCTGAATTCTAACCCCCAATGTGATGGTATTTGGGACCCTGGGGGATGATTAGGTGATGAGGCCTCATGAACGGGATTATGTCCCTGTGAGACACTCCAGAGAGCTCCTCACCGTGTCCACCCTGTGAGGGCGCAGTGGGAGGGCAGCAGCTATGAATAGGGAAGAGAGCGCTGGAATTTGCTGGCACCTTGATCTTGGACTTCTCAGACTCTAGGACTGAGAGAAATATGTTTCTGTTGTGCATGTGTCAGTTTATGACATTCTGATACCGTAGCCCAAAAGCCAGGAGATTGTTCCCCAGAGTCCTACATGCTGCGGGGTCCCCTCAGCTGCCATCTGGGTGACAGTTTCTGTGACCCCCAACCAGATGGACATACTTCCTGGCCCAAGAGACCTCAGAGGCAGTTGGTGGCCGGCACCACCTGTCTTTCCTGCTGTGTAGGGGGAGGCTAAGGAAATTAAGATGAAATGATAGCAGCAAACACACACAAATCGCAGGAAATGCCTATTTTGAACAGTTGTGTCCCCCGAAATTCATATATTGAATCCCTCAATATGATTGTACTTAGAGATACAGCCTTTGAAAAGATAATTAAGGTTAAATGAGGTCATAAGCCTGGGGCCCTAATCTGACAGGACTGGTGGTTATGAGAAATATCAGACATCTCTCTCCCCTAAACTTGTGTGCATGCACACACACACACACACACACACACACAGAAGCACCATGTGAGGCCATGTTGTGAAGTCCCAGCTACAAGTCAGGAAGAGAACCCTTATCAGCAACCAACTTCCTAGCACTTTGATCTTGGACTTCTGGCCTCCAACTGCTAGAAAACATATTTCTGTTCAGCCCCCTAGTGTGTGGGATTTGGTGACAGCAGCCCGAGCAGACCAAGGCAACTTCCAAACCAAACTCCAGGCAACTCTCCCTTTCAGTCTCAGACGTACCAGCTTTACGGGGCTGGTCACAGCCTATATTCTCATCCATGATGTTCAGTGACTGTTCTGTGCCAGGCATGGTTCTGGGCCTGGTGACCATTTCATGAAATCAGAGAAAAAACTGCTTTCCTGATGCTTCCATCTGACAGGAAGACAGACAACCAATGAGAACATCGCAAGAGCTAAAGTGTGATACGTGTTCTTGTCTATCACTTGGTAACAAACAATCCCCCAGATAAAAGCATCTTTTATTCTCCCCCTCCTGAGGGGTGACAGGGTCAGTGAGCAGCTTCTCTGCTCCACATGCACAGGCTGGGGGTGCAGTGCCCTGGAACATCCAGGAGGATCCCTCCCAGGATGACAGGGGGTGCAGGCTGTGGGCTGGGGCTCACTGGGGCTGCTAACTGCATGGTTTGGCTGTTCCCAGCTCGGCTCCTGGGCTCCAGGAGGGAGTGTCCCCTATGGACAGGTCAGACCCCACAGGGAATCTGGTGTCAGAACCTCAGAATTCAAAAAGTATCACTGTCCCAAAACTCTTCAAAGATGAAGGGGAGGGAGGTGGTCACACCCCTAGGTAGGCAGTGGGGGCGTCACACTGCAGAAGGGGATGTGGGTGAGTATTGTTGAGCCCATCTTGGGAAAAGGCCCCTGTACAGTGTGTCAGAAAGTGACAGGAGAGGGCCTCCCTGGTGGCACAGGCAGTTGAGCACAGCACTGTGAAGCTGTCCACAGCCTCTGCATTGCAGGTTCAATCCCTGCCAGCAGGGGAGATACCCACATGGCGCAGCAGACCTCTCCTGTCTCGTCAGCTGCTCCCCTCAGCAGTGTATTTCAGTCAGTCTGCCTGTTCTGTTCCCCACTCTGTCTCTGGTGAATCCTCTCACCCTTCCTTACATCTTTCCCGTACCCCGGTTCTTGTATAAATAAATAAATCTTTTTTTTAAAAAAGTGACAGGAGATAGAGAAAAACTGCAGAGTGAACACCCAAGGCAAGCAGATGGGAGGGGCACTTGTAAAGAAGGTGGTCAGGGCTGGCCTCAGTGGGTGACAGTTGAGCAAAATTGAAGCAGGAGAGACTGAGGCACAGGGACTTGCAGGGACGCCTTCCTGGGTTGCCTCTGCATGTACAAGGCTGCACGGGGCAGGCATTAATGTTGCGTGGAAATAGAGGGACTCAGTTAGCCAGACTCCTGCAGGGAACTGTGGGGACCCCTTCCTGCTCTGGCCCTCAGAAGCCCTGGGCTGGGGAGGAGAAGGCATTGCGGTGGGGGGCAGATGAGGGGGAGGGGAAGAGAGCTGCAGTGGGCAGCTCCCTCAGTCTCTAGTCTCTCTCTTGTGGCCAGGGTGGTGGTGACTGCCGTGAGGACCCTGGGGCTATCACGCTGTGGGGGGCTGGGCATGTGATGAGGGATCTTTCCCTCTGGTTTTCTCCCCCACACCTCACAACCACCATCTAATCATGAGAAGATTTCAGACACACTCGAAGAGTGACATTGTACAAAGTATCTGTCCAGTACTCTTCACAACTTTCAAGGTCATGGAAACAGGTAAGAACTTAGAAACTCAGAAGACTGGTTTCCATAGAGACAGAGACAAGAGGGACACAACTTGAGGTGGCTGGATTGGATCCTGGAATGGAAAAAAGGCATAAGTAGAAAAACGGGTGAAATCCAAAACAGGTCTACAGTTCAGCTAATGGTGTTATACATGTCAGCTTCTCGGTCTCAGCACAGCTTTGTTAGATATTAACATTAAGAGAAACTGGGTGAAAGGTGTAAGCGACCTCTGTGCTAGCTTCACAGCATTTCTGCAAATCTAACGTGATTCAAAAAATAACTTTAAAAAGTGCAATGAGGGCCTCCCTGGTGGCGCAAGGGCTTTTGTCTCAGCACTGTGCAGCTATGGACCGCCACGGCAGCACGAGTTTGATCCATAGCCCAGGTCAACACTGCCAGAGCTCAGGGCTGCATGCTGAGCTTGGGGCCAGGGAGCTACCCACATGGCGCAGCAGACCTCTCCTGTCTCACCTGCTACTTCCCTCAGCTGTGAATCTGCCTGTTCTGCTCCCTACTCTCTCTGTGCTGGGTCCTCTCACCCACCCTACCCGGCACCCCTGGCCTATACCCCATCTGGCCTATACTTATTCTTCTACAAAATAAATAAAATTTTTAAAAATGTTACAGGGTCTTCTTTTTTCTCTGCAAAGTAGGAACAGGTAGTGGGAGAACACAAGGTCTTGGCCTCACCTAAACAAGCTTCAATGCCCCCTCCCCCAGGTACAGAAGCACCGACTGACCTCCAGGAGGGTCACCCTCTGAGTTCCTGGATGCCCCTCCCCACACACCCCCTCATCGCAGGAGCCATCTTCCCATTCTGTAGCACATGTCCCAGGCAAGCGAGCTGGTTAGCAGCTGCCCCGCCCAGCAATCCTGCTTCTGAGGCCCACTTCTCTGATGACTCCCTTTTCCCTGACGATCAAAGCTGGAATCCTCCACTCGCTCTGCAACACCCCTGCCCGCAGCAGTGTGACTGTGCACTCCAGCCCCTGCAGGACACGCTGCAAAGTCTGCCCTGTGCACAGGCTCACACATGCGGGTGCAGACGGGGCTTTGGGTCTAGCACCGGAGCTGAAGGGAGAGCTCGCTGCTTCAACAAAGCTTGTGCCAGAAGCCACAGCACCAGGAGATGGTCCCGGAGGATCAGACCTGGTGCATAGCTCTCAGGGGAGGCCGCATACAGGCCAGCAGTGATGGTCAGCAGGCATGGGTGTCAGAGATGCCAGTGTCACAGCTCATAGAGATGCCATTCGTACCAACAACAAACAGCCTTAGAGAGGCTGGGCATAAGCCACCTGCAAACAGCTCCTTTAGAAACACCAGGGACAGACTGACGATGCTCTCTGCAGGCGGTGTCAGAGGCAGGGCCAGAGGGAGTTGTAGGGATCACGTCCCCAGAAAGGTCTCAAAGGTATATTGAGGTCTCGAAGTCTGCAGAGGTCTTTACAAAGATCTTTCTAGGAGGACTTTCTGACCTGCAGCCGTCTGTCACGTGGCTCAAGCTGGCTGCTGCTCTGGCTTATAAATTCTTCAAGCTTGATCAGTCCCTTTATAATTCCACTTGTTTGGTTGGTGTCAGTTGAGCTCCAATCTAATTGGTCTGCTTAGAGCCCTGAATGGTCTCATAAACCTTCAGTGGTACCTGTGAGAGCTCAATTCTGACTGGTCCATTTACAATTCTGGCACTGTATTCATAATGAAACACCAGCCAGTGTGTCCAGATGCCTGAGGCAGGTAGTCTCACCCTGGAGAGCAGGCCACTGTCACTTACTGCACACAGTAAGATCCCCTCTCCCCAGGGCATCAGGAATCACAGTGGGAGTGGGCTTCAGCAGGGCCAGGTACTTACCTGAGCACCCAGGCACCCCTCTACCACAGCTCATCAGGCTGGTCTCCCACCTGCCACAGCACAGGCCAGGTCAGTGTTGCCAGACCTCAGGGATGGCCACAGCCGCACACTAAGCTTGGGGGCTGGCACACCATGGGCCTTTCTCCTTGTGGCTTGTGTCAAACCTCGCTGCTGAAGCGGGCCTCAGCAAAGTCCATCACACCCCACTGATTGCACCAGGTTGCAGGGATCCTCATTTAATGTAGCTACTGGAAAATGACCATCGGATAATTCTACCCCAGAGGACAATCCACCACCACCCCCCAGGACAAACCCACTAGGGCTGTCCCCTCTTGGTTGGCTCCTGGCAGCGTGGACAGCACATGGCCCCTCGGTGGATCTAAGAATGACTCAGCTGTGACAGGCCTGGCAGAAGCTGTGGCCACAGGAGGTGCTCCCAGGGCCGCCATCTGCAGGCAGAAGCTATAGGTCCCCTCTGCCAGGAGGGTCCAGTCATGGCCCCAAAGTCATGACTGTCCTGCAAGGTGGGTGAGGAAGGGCGACAAACTGAGGGTAGAGGAGACACTCAAGGCGGAGGTGACCACACCTGCCCTGGTCAGGCTGCAGGAACCTCCTCCCTGCCCCGCACACTCTCACCCTCTCCAGTCTCTGCTCCCCACACGCCCCAAGCCTTTCTCAACATGGACCATCAACTGTGTCTTTCTGCTCCCCACACCAGGCAGGGGAGCTCACAGGGCCTGTCATCACCTCCACTTTCTCTCCCACCTCACCTGCCTCCACCACCAGAGGAATTTCCTCCAATATCAGGAGGAATTTTTAAAATTCGACTTATCAATAGTAAGACGGCCTGGGCAGATAGTGAGGCGCCCGTCACTAAGAGGACGCATTCTGGATGTTTCCGGTGGATGTGACCACACTGAGGCCTCAGCCTTCTCAGCTCAGAGACCCTTCCTCACTACAGCTCCACAGCAGGGGGGCCCTGGTTGGGTCAGAGCCCTGGGTCCCCCTGTGTGGCCTGGGCTGTGCTTCTGAGTCTCACTCCCACAGTCACTAGTTATGCTGGGATCATGGTATCTGACAACTCACAGGGTGTTGTGGGTTAAACTGAATAATTCATGCAAATGTTTGTTTTATTTTCATTGTTGGCTTTTTCTCCTTTTTTTTATTTACATCATGAAAACTCAATTCCACACTTTCTCCCTCTCCCAGGTTGTTATTTTTTGTGTGTGTGATTGCACAGCATTGTTACAGCAACAACAAAAATGAAAGAACTTTTATAGTATCTATGCTTCTGTATGGACACTAGTGTTTGTTTTCCTGTCAGAACAGGCGTTCAGGACACAGAGTGGGGGAAACATTTGCATATCATGAATCTAATAAAGGACTGTATCTAGAATTTACAAAAATAAAAATGCTTAAAACTCAATGAGAAGAAACAACCCAGTTTTAAAAAGGACAAAGCAGTGTTGTAAATGAATGGTGCCTCATTTGAAAAATGGACAAAAGTCTTTAACAGTCACTTCACCGAGAAGACACACAGATGACAAGGAAGAACATGAACAGATGCTCAGCATCACGGGGCACTAGGGAAAGACAAAAAGAACAACAGCGACGCCATCACACCTAGTAGGGGCTGAAAAATGCAAACCCTGCACAGGTGCTGCCAGGATGTGGACAACAGGAGCCTCATTGCTGCCAGCAAAAGTGCAAAATGTGTGGAGGATCTTTGACAGTTTCTTTGAAAACCAAAAAACCTGACATACAGCCCAGTGATCACTGCCCCAGCTAGTTACCCACTAATTTGAAACTTATATTTGCACAAAACCCTGCATGCATGCAAATATTTATAGCAGAACACCCATAAGTGTGAGTTGCACATAGTGCTTCCTTCCAAAGACAACAGCATTTAAATAAATGGAACAAAAAGAAGTTTGGCAGGAAGAAATCTGGGAAACACTGCCTTAGCCTGGTGTTGAAGGTTAACACCATCAGTGATCAGTCAGGTGGACATGATGAGCACTGACGTGTTGAGTGGACAATGGCCCTGCACCCCTGGGGTCTGCTTCCCCAAACCCATAGTCCCACTCAAAAACAAAAAAAAAAAAACCTTAAATTGAGGTACTATGTTCCTGAGTAGTGCTTCTTGATGGAGCCTGAGAGTGAAAAATTAGGCCTCCCTCGTGGCGCAAGGGGTTAAGACACAACCTATGAAGCTGTCTGCAGCCACTGCAGCATGAGTTTGATCTCCAGCCAGGGAGCTACCCACATGGCGCAACAGACCTCTCCTGGCTTGCCCACTGCTCCCCTCAGCAGTGTATTTCAGTCAATCTGTGTGTTTTATTCCCCACTCTGTCTCTGGTGAATCCTCTCACCCCTCACCCCTCCAGACACACACACCTCTGGCCTGTGCCCCTGTTCTTATATGCATAAATAAATAAATCTTAAAAAAAAAGAGAGTAGAAAAATTAGGGTGGAGGGGTCAGATGACCAGAAACTGGAGGTGGGGGTAGAAGTTATTAATATAGTTATTAAACCAACTATAGAAATGAAAAACACTTTGGGCCAACTGCTACAGCAAGTATCAGACGCTACAGGACGTATACAGACCAGAGCTGAGATATGCGGATGGAGCCATTGCAGAAAATCGCTCGTCCTGACAAATCAGCCTAGTCACACCATGGAAGTCATTCATTTAAAGACAAATAACAATTGCACAAAGGAATGAGCCCTCCCAACTAGAACACCACCTCAGTGCCCTTTATGCCCTGGGAAGAAACAGCTCTGCTCCCAAGGCTGCCGCCTGGGCCTGCAGGCTTCTCCCAACACACCTGTCCTCTCCAGGGGCAGCTCCTCCTGCCTGCTGGTGTCTGCACAAGCATCTTCTTCTTTCCTTGTGTGTGTGTGTGGGGGGGGGGTTAGGAGCATGGGGGGTGGGCGTGGAGTGTGGAGGCCGGGACACGCACACCACTGAAAGGAGGACCTTGGTGAAATTTTTCTTCTAAGAGGTGACCCAAGAAACCCCATCTGTGAACCCACGACCTCTCCAAAACATCACTCCTCACCAAAGTCAATGTTTCAAAAATGACGAAAGTCTGAGAAACTATCATCCAGGCAAACTGGATGGGATATTGGAGCATAAAATGGACATTAGCAAAACTAATGGAAGTATGGCGCTTAGTAATTATGTCAACACTGCTTCATTAGTTGTAAAAAAACTTTACTCATGTAGGATGTTAACAAAATTAGAAATGCTGTGGGATAAATAAGAACTGTACAACCTTTGCAACTTTTCTGTAAGTCTCACAGTAGTCTTTACATTTTATTTTTTTAAAGATTTATTTATTTATGCATACAAGAACTGGGGTACAGACCAGAGGTGTGGGGGTGAGAGGATTCACCAGAGACAGAGTGGGGAGCAGAACAGGTAAATTGACTGAAATACACTGCTGAGGGGAGCAGCAGGAGAGTCAGGAGAGGTCTGCTGTGCATGTGGGTACCTCCCTGGCCGGAGATCAAACTTGCGCTGCAGAGGCTGCAGATAGTTTCAAAGGTTGCCTCTTAACCCCTTGCACCACCAGGGAGGCCCTAAATGTTTTGGGGTTTTTTTAATGCCCTCCAAATTTTACAGGTTGTAGAAGAAAAAAATCTGTCTAATTTCCAGTTTTCCTAGGCGTTCTGAGAAGGAAAGATGGAAACCTCACACACAGGGCAGGGCTCTGGAGTGTCCTCTCCTCTGAGCCCTGGTTTTCTTGCTCCACACAGAGCATCTCAGCCCCCAGGACGCCTCCCTCCAGGACACCCAACTCTGAGAATTCTTTAGAATTCTCTGTGTGCATTATGTCTTTCCCAGACTCCAGAACAGCGCGGCAGCCCCCAGTGTGGCCCAGGCTAGCACAGGAGACCAGAGCTGCCCTTTCTCCTGCTCAGCCAGGCCCTCCCCAGGCTCCCAGGCCCCAGCTGCAGGACAGGGTCTGCACACAAGGGGGCGCCTGAGTATGTGTCAGTTTATCCTTATTTTACTCTCCAGTGGTCTCTGGGACATAACAACTTGTTCCTAGGTTCTGGGCAAATCCCCAAATATATAGGCTACCTCAGTCCGTTGGGATAGAAACTTAGATCCCAGGGTCCCTGTAATTTGTTTCTGCTTCTGCTTCCAAGGACAAAAGCCCCTCCTCCTGGGAATCACCTCACATTCTCCATCCTTTGGAGGACAGGAAGGGCCTAGGAGAGCCCCCAGGGCAATGGCTAGGAAGATGGGGAGACTCCTGGAAAAGAGCAGAGAAAATGGGGACTTTAGGGATCAGATGTGTAAAGGGGTGCAGTGGGGAACCAGAGAGGACCGGGCAGGGAAGGGGCAGCATAGGGGACACTGTGGGGGGAAGGTCTGTGTGGGTGACATGTGCTCTCACTGGGGGGCTAGGAGCGTCTGTCCCACCTGGTTGAATGCAGCAGTGCTGGCCTGTAACTGCCCAGGGAACTGCACACATCCGGGGCCTCCTGTCCTTGCAGGGCTGGTGTCACCCACACACACACATGCTGGTAACGGAGAGGACTGTAACAGGGGGGTCCCCAGGGGAGGATCCAGTTTCCCTGCCCCACCCAAGGAGGGTGGAACTGAGCAGGGAGAAGCAGCAGTTGAAGAGGAGACTGGAGAAGGAAGGAAGCAGGATGAGCCACAAGGAGACCTGGAGGAGGCACATGGAGCAGAGAGACACGTGAAGAAGCTGCACTTGCTTCTTGGCCTTGGACTGGGTGGCACAGATGTGGGTAAGAGACCCGTAGGGAGGTTACAATGGCAGCTTCTATCTTGATTTTGCTCTTTTCCTTCCAGACTTGTCAGTCCCGTCCACCCTTTCTCTATGGGCCCCGCCAGAAGGTGCTTTAGGTGGCATTCAGGTCCTGCTTGGGCCAACCATGTTGGCTGAATATTTACCCACAAGGGGACAGGTGACTTTGAATGTTTGATTTGGAAACTATTCTTTGCTTTTTCTTTGTTGCACACTAATTGTATTAAAGTTCCTTTCCATTAAAGGTCTTACATGTTTTGTCTTGATGCAGCAGATGGCAGAGTATGGGGGAGATAGATGGATAAGGGGAGTCCTTAACTCCTCCTTACCCAGAACATCCCCCTTAGTTCCCCAATGTTGGGGTGTCAGGGAGATTCAGGGGGCCAAGAGGAGGGCAGAGCAAGGCCTGAGGCGCCCTGGAGGACCAGCCCCGGGGCTGATTCTGGGGGCTCCAGGGCCCCACTCGCTGCAGGGAGGTCAGACTCAGCCCTGCACACAGCTCCAGGCCACTGACAGCCCCTCGTGCCGTGACCCTGCAGACACCGCTCAGGATAGCATGAAGAAAAAGAAATGAACAGAAAATTAAATGGAATCTAAAAAAGGTAGACATAATTTTTTTAATCACGTTTATTTTGAAAGACACTTCAAGGGACATGAATCCTTGTCTGACAGCTCATTGTTATCCTGACCTTGACTGTCTGAGTTACACTGGAGCACCTGTTCATTGTGAGAAAACAGCCACTGATCAATTTATCGCCTCAATTTATTAATGGTTTGTACAAAACCACTTCCTACTTTGTACCCAAAACAACAGGTACAATCTGGCATCTGGCTATGCATTCCACCCACCAGACAACTCTGCCTGGCCCTGTGAGAGGGCGTGAGAGGTGACCAGGCTCTCCTTCAGTCCCTTGGGACAGGATGAACTAGAACCAGGGAAACAAAAGTGTTTGGCAGTTTCCCAGAGAATTCAGATGGCACTCAGACAGGTGGAGAGAGAGAGATTTAATTGTCACACTGCAGGCTCAGTGGGATCGCTCCCCAAAGGGCTGAGCACCAAGGAACAAGAATGGCAAGGTTTTATACAGTTTGTATGAGAAACTTGCTATCCCATCTCTCATGGCATAAGCGTTCTTTATTGTTCGGGAAGGGGGTTCAAGGGTGTCATGGCAACCACCTCAGACAAGCATTGCGGTACACCCAGCAACTCCTCCAGCAAGCAGCAGAACCAAAGCGGTAGACTCCCCCAAGCAGCAGATTTTGGAAGGTGACAGAAACTAAGCATCAGACTCCCCCAAGCAGGAGGTTTGGGAAACATCCTGCTTCAGGTTATCATTGTGTTCTAAATCAGGGGGTCGTGACTGGATTACGAAGGTGTGGTACATGTACACAGTGGAATACTACTCAGTGATCAAAAACATAAACTCATGCCATTTGGGAAATATGGATGGGGTAGGAAGGGATACTAAGCTTGATAAGTCAGAAGGAAAAATAAATATCAGATGATTTCCCTTATATGTGGGATATACAGAAATCAAACAAAGGGTCAGATAATGACAAAACTTGCAGCCTGATCCTAGATCTGAGGCCTAGAGCAGGGGAAGGGAGAGAAATGGTTCCAAACAGGGGAGGGAAGAGCACAAGGGACTGTAGTGATGGATCATGGGTGCTAAGGTGGTGAGAGAACTATAAGGACTACACCTGAGAGAGAAATCAAATATTATACAAAAATTAACAATGATGTAAGAGAACAAATAGATAAATTTAATAAAAATTTTATATCAATCACTGACAGCTAGAAAACAAATAAAATTAAATAAAGCAGAGGATTCTGAAGTTACAAAATGGGGGGAGAGAAATCCTATAACATTCAGCCCCACACAGGCTGAGCTCTCATTCTATGATGGAAAATAATATTGAAGAAATTCGGGTGAATTACATTAAGTGATAACATTCTCAATAGTCCACTGCATCCTAAGACTGTCCCACTCACAGCTCCCCACAACCTGGCCCCATCCTCTGGGGTGTCCCAGGGGGTGAGAGACATCCCAGAGTCCTGGGTGCTGTTGCTGCTTGAGGAAGCACAAAAGAGACCTTGTCAGAGCCCAGAGAGGAGACCCTCAGAGGAACTGATGAGGGTGACTCTCCCTAGAGTTCCCTCTACGCTGTCCTCAGGGGCTCAGGATCCAACCCCTGATCCACACTTACCTGCAGCCTGACTGTAGCTGATTGCGTGTCCCCCTGTGGGAAGAAACATCATGTGAGACAAGGGAGGAGTCAGCCCATGGAACCCTAAAGAAATCCCCAAGTCTGGGTCACAGGGAAGTTTCTAGAACTGTGACTGAAGACCCAGGTCAGGACTGGGATATATGAAGAATGGATATGAAAGGGAATTGGAGTCTTTCCTCAGCAGGGTCCTTCCCCTATGACATTTACTGGGAAACAGATCCCCATCACCACAGTTATAAGGTGAACAATTGGTGATTCATTTTCATAAGTGCTTTACAAAAGAGTGAGTGTTCGCAATCAGCTCCAGACTGGGCAACACATGTGTGTGGATCATACTCCCTACTAACCAGGAAGGGCAAGTTCTCCCTGGGACATGAAAGCCCCCAGTGGACAAGATCCCCCACTCCCTTCCCTACCTGAGCGCGTATTCCTCCACCACACAGCTGCAGCCACCGCAGCTCCAGTGAGCACAGCTCCAAGGAGAACCAGGCCAGCAATGAGGCCCGCGTTGGGGATGGTGGGCTGAGAAGGGGGCACTGGAAGGGACAGGAAGGTGAGATACTGAGCCCCAGGCTTCATCGGACCCTCTGAAGGTCTCCAGAAGGGCTCCTGATGACCCTGAGCAGAAGCTCAGTGCCCATGTTCTCTCCTTACCCCAAGTCAGGACTGTAGGCTCCAACAGCCCCTCATGCTGCACATGGCACGTGTATCTCTGCTCCTCTCCAGAAGGCACCACCACAGCCGCCCACTTCTGGAAGGTTCCATCCCCCCCAGGCCTGGTCTCCACCAGATCCGTGGCCTGGGTCAGGTTCTCCCCATCTCGCTGCCAGGTCAGGGTGATGGCCGCAGGGTAGAAGCCCAGGGCCCAGCACTTCAGGGTGACCTCATGCTCAGAGGTGGGGTGGAGGGTCACATGTGTCTTTGGGGGATCTGAGGAAGGGACAAAAAATTCACCCTTTGGGTTTTCCTTCCTGGACACTGAAGCAGCCTCACTGACCATCCTCAGAATGGACATGACAATTGCTTTGGAGGGAGAAAACACAACGCCCAAAAACCAGCCTAGTCTGGAGAATCTGGAATAATCGGGTGAGAGCCCAGAGTAGGAGGATGCAGGTCTCTGAGGAGAACACAGACTTTTGCTCCTGACCTGGGTGGAGGGTGAATGACACAGAAAGGCAGGAGTCAGATCCAGAAATGTTCTCAGACCAAAAACAAGACCTTGAAAGAGAAACTCATGGTTCCCAGGATGGCTGCCGGGTCACAAGGATCCAGGGAAGAGTTATTTCAGGATGGCCTCCCTGCCTCAGGAAAGACTGGATTCCTTAACGTCCAGAAAAGTGGTGTCTTCTGGGCGAGTCTCTCTAGCACAGAACATGAAACCCAGGGGACTCCTCCCTCTGCCCAGAAAGCAGGTGCTGTTCTGCCCATTATTCCATTTTCCCCGTGGGGCGCCAGATGAGGGGAGGTCCAAGGCCTTGTGGCCCCTCTTACCTGTGCGCTGCAGCACCTCCTTCCCCAAAATCAAGAATCTGAGGAGCCACTGGAAGCACCTGCCCTGTATACTGTTCCTGACGCGCCTGGCCCTCCCTGCGCCTCCCACGCGCGCTGGGTGATCTGAGCCACCGAGTCCGCGGGGGTCCAGGAGCGCAGGTCCTCGCTCAGGGAGATGAAATCCGCGCCGTCGTAGGCGAACTTTTCATACCGCCGAGGAGGCTCAGGTCTGGCCCCACTTCACAGCCACACATGCTCTGGAGAGTGTGAAACACTGCGCCCCGCCCAGCGGTCAGTCTGGAGGTCACTCGCAATTCACCCCCGCCCCCCGCACCCTGAATAAACCTAAACTGAAATGAAAGTGCCGGCAGGACAGTCCCTTCCGGGGGAGGGTCCTGCAGATCCACCGGCCTCGAGGGATCAGTGGACCCTGAGACTCGGGACATCCCGGCCTCATGGTGGGAATGGGGGGTGACCTGACCCTGGCCCCGCTCCGCGAAGCTCACCGTCCTCGCTCTGGCTGTAGCGGCCGCGCAGGTCCCTCAGGAGCGCTTCGAACCACTGCGCGCTGTTCCTTTGGTTCCGAGTCTCCTCGTCCCGCTCCTCCTGCCCAACCTGCCCAGCCCAGGGCGCCCGCGGCTCCACACTCCGGTTTGGAGAGCTGAAGTCGAACCGCAGGAACTGCGAGTCGTCCACGTAGCCCACCGCGATGTAGCAGGCACATTGACTTTGCAGTTGCCGATGTTGACTTTGTTGCCATTGTTGCCGTTGTTGTTGCCGTTGAACATCACGGTGTAGAAAAGCCTCAGGGAGTGGGAGCCTGGGGGCGGGAGGGGAGACCCGGGCTGACCCTCCTCTCAGCTCGGGCCCAGGGCCCAGGGAGATGGGCCTGGAGGGGGGAAAGGGGCGGGGCCGGGAGAGTGAAAAGGGGGGTGGGCCAAGAAGGGCCCAGACTCAGGGGCCCAGAGCACTCAGGGGAGGCGGGAGGGACAGAAGGGGCCAGAACACAACGGGCCTGTAGGGGGAACAAGAGGTTGGGGGAGATGAGCCTTTCCTGGGTGCTGCACCCGCAGGGGGGTCCTGGCTCCTCCCTCCTGGAGCAACAATGTCCAGCTGGACACGCACTCACCTGCCCGGGTCTCCATCAGGGCCAGGGCCCCCAGAGCAGCAGCAGGAGGGTGAGGGGCATCACGCCCCATCCAGGGGTCTGGGGAGCAGGAGTCCAGGAGGGTCCTTGGAGACTTTGTCACTGGAGCAGGATGATGCTGATTGTCTTCCCTGGACACCCCCAGGAGATGGGGAGAGAGAATGGGGTGAGTGTGGGGTCATCAAGGCTGCACCACCCCACAGAGCCTGTGAGAGGGAGACATGATGCTGTGACAGTGTGACATCCACAGAAAGGGGAGGCTCCAAATTCCCTTCCCCACCTTAGGGAGGAGTGGATTTGGGCTGGGAGAAGCAGCAGCCTGGAGGAGTGAAGAAACTAGTAGTATTTTCAGATAATTGTGAATATTGATGTTAATTAAAACTATATAGGTGATAGTTTCTCAAAGGTTACTTGCAAAGTGAAACCTGAAATAATATCAGGGACTATTTCCTATTCTGTTACATTTCCATAGGCCTCTCTGCATATTGGGTGGAACTTGTGCTAATGTATGATTTTTTAAGGTGAAACATTGTTTCACTAAGTTACATAGATTTTTAGTGTTAATTACACTGGAATCAAATGATTAAAAAAAGTTTTATTTTTAATCACAAATCCCAAAAGAAAAATTTGTACTGTAAATTGTCAAGTAGTGATTCACTCATTTTTTCATAATTCTGGTTTTATCTGAGAGCTTATATTTTATCAGGCAAAATTACTGTCAGTTGCCAATTGTTGATTTTCTACAAGAAACACACATTCAGCCTCTCCGGTAGCACAGCAGGTTGAGCACAGCGCTGTGAAGCTGTCCCCAGCCTCTGCAGAGCTGGTTATTGGGCCAGGGAGATTCCCACATGGCGCTGCAGACCTCTCCTGTCCCACCACCTGCTCCCTCAGCATTGCTTTCAGTCTGTCTGCCTGTTCTGCTCCCCACTCTGTCTCTGGTAAAGCCTCTCACCCTCCTGTGCCCTCTGGCCTGTACCCCAGCTATTGTATAAATGATTTTTAAAAACCTTTAAAAAAAAAAAAAAGAAACAGACAATCATTTTGAGAAGTATCTGCTAATTAACCAAATTTAAAAGACCTTAGTTTTTGTCATTCATCCCTCAGGTAAGATTGGTGTTGCCCACAAATAAGAGTCTAATTTGCTGCATGGGGCCTTGCTGCCCCAGCCAGGTAAAAACACTGGCAAGCAGCTAAGAAAGAGGCCTCACACCATGGGGCCGAAGCTCAAAGAGCCTTACACCATGGGGCTAAAGATTCCTTTGCCTCACACCATGGGGCTGAAGATTTAACACCCCTTCGTTTTTTGTTCTTGGTCATAAAAAGAGAAAAATTTATCAGAAAGTACATTGGGCAATAAATTATACATATCAGCATACTGTAAATAAATGGCACGGAAAAGTATCTGTTTAGAAAGTAGTTATTAGACAATTGGCCCACTTGACAATGGGAGACAATCTATTGTACATGCCTGACAAGCAATCCAGCACATTAATTATAGTAAGTCCTTCTTTTTTTTTTTTTTAATAGAGGCATGTTTTTATTTATTTATTTATTTGTTTATTTGTTTGTTTTGTTTACACATGCACTGGGTACAGTCAGAAGCGCGGGAGGGTGAGAGAACCCACCAGAGCCAGAGCGGGGAGCAGAGCAGGCAGAAGGACCGAAGTACACTGCTGAGGGGAGCAGCGGGCGGCAGGAGAGGTCTGTGCGCCATGTGGGACCCTCCTCCGGTGGCCGGGGAGCAGCCGGGGATCGAACCGGCGCCGCAGAGGCTGTGGGCAGCTTCGCAACCCAGCGCTCAACCGCTGCGCCACCGGGGAGGCCCAGTCTTCTTTTGCTTTTGTAAGAAGTTTCCTTTTTTCCAAAAGTTTCTTGGGAAAGTTTTTAAATGAAGTTATTTGTGTTAAGGAGTTTCTAGGTAGAAAAAGTTCTGATAGCTGAGAAGCAGCTGGTCTCCGGCTGAAGGCCACGCGAATAAGAAGAATCTTTGGATGCTTAGGCTTTAGCTGATAGGGGTGTACCGACGGCTGTCAACTGTCTTAGGTAATTGTCTAGCTGAAATAATGAGTTTTAGTGTAAGGCTTAGTTTTTTACCTATTAACCTTGAAGGCTACCGTCTAGCTGAGTCCCGGAGGAGCGAGTAGTCCATGGGAATAGAATACTCTGATTGTCTCTGTTTTATACATGATGATGTGATTTTTCTGCTTGCAAAAAAATGAATAAATAAAGACTTGCTGAGCCCCTCAGCAGGAGAGCATTGCACCAAAAAGAAAAGTGCGGGTCTGCCTCATCCCCTTCCCTTCAGCCTTAACGTGTCGCCTAGGCCGTCTCATCCTTTCAGGAACCCCTGACACGACATTTTGCCGAGGCAGGCCACCAGCACTAATTCATCTCATGCAAACATTTCCCTCGAGACTCAGTGCTTGGGGATGCCACAGAAGTGCTCTGTGTGTCCTTCCAGGTCTGCACACCAGATATTTAAATGTGGAGTTCAGGATGACGCAATAATGAAGATAACTTCTAATGCTTTTCCCAGGACTTTTCAAGTGAAACTGGCTTTAATGTTTGTCTCACAGGTAAGTGCTGGTGAAGAATCACTACTTCTGCATGGTGCTATAAGCTCCACTATTACTAAATTTTACCAGCAAATGCCAAATAGTGAAAAGACAAATGGTGTCTAAGTGATGTTTTGAAAATAGTTTTACTTCATGGATCCATGAAAGGCTCTGGGTGACTTCAAGGGCTCCACAGACCACACTTTGAGAAATGCTTTTCTCAGGAAACCAGGGAGCATCTCCCAAGTGTTCTCTGCCTTTGCCTCCTCTTCACTTCCCAGCATCCCTCTCCCAGGCTGGCTCCTGCCTCCCCAAGCTGCCTCCCCTGCAGATACAATGGGGAGCAGAGAGAGGCCCTGGAGACGTGGAGCTTGCACTGTCGTGAGAGTTGGACACTGAGTAAAGATGACAAAGACACATGTAAACCCCACCTGAGCCCCGTGCTGGGAGGAAGGAGCGTGTTTGTTGTGAAAGCAGAGAAGCAGGAGCCCTAACTCTATTATCAATAGTGTCAAGAGCTGAAAAAAAATATTAAAAACAAATTAAGCATAATTTGATTTTTTATCTTCCCACAGCTGTCACTCCCGCACTGACACACGTGCTCTGGCCCCTCTGCCAGCCTGTCCCTCTGCCCTCAGCCCCCCCTCCACGTCCTGCCCCAGGATGCAATCATATTGAAGAGACCTGTAGCCTAAACTGCCTTCTGGTCCTGGCCCCATCCTCACCCTCATTTGCTCTTCCCTATTTATTATGTGCTGAAGGACAGGCCTCCCCAAAATGTTCAGAAAGGTGTCCCCAAGACAGACCACTTTGACATATAAATTATTTCCATCTGAGGTTCATCAGGGGCTCATGTCAAGAAACAGTTACCATGTCTACAACTACCTGGTATGAAAATGGGTGGTCTTACCCAAAATTAGGGTTATTACTGGAAACGAGCTTTGTACCCAAGAAACGTACCTATATGTCAGGGCAAACAGAATCGTAGAATATCCGGTCTTCATCATATGAGCCAACCTGTCCTTGCCATGTGACCCCCTCCTCTCACCTGGAGTCCCAGGCCCCATCTCACTCCTTAGCTCAGGAGGCACACCCTTATTTCCCACACAGATTTCAGACACTCATTGAGAGGTAGATTCCCTATGCATATATAGGGAAAGTTGGTTATATTCCAGTACTAAAAAAAAAAAAAAAAAAATAAAGATGTTATAAAATTTCATGTGCTCAGAATAAGAGTTCTTGAAATTAGAGATTTAATCACAGAAATGAATAAATCAGTAGATGAACTGGAATATTAAAGTCTCACTCCTGCTAAATAATGTGAATGGAAAAGAAATGACAAGCAGAGAGAAGACCTACAAGAAACTGAGTCTATCGACCAGGAGATTCCAACTAGTTAATAATACAAGTGTCTAAAAGAATGGAGAGTGGAAATGATGAAAAAAATTCAAGAAAATCCCTGAGCACTCACAGATAAAATGTGCACGCTGAGTGTCCTACCGGGTTCCTCCTACAGAGGATGAGCAGCCCCACACCATGACCCACCCCAGGTTATTTCAGAAAGAGGCTGGAGAAGGACAGACCTTGGTGCCCTCGAGAGACAACTCAGGCCTGGAGGCCAGAAGACCCTGTAGCCAGGCCTGCCCAGGCCTCAGGGGAATCCAGCCCAGACCCCATGTCAAGCCCAGGTGAGGGAGGCGCTGGGGGCACAGACATTCACTTTAGCTGTTAGTGGTCTCAGGGGTTACTTTCCATGTCCCTCCTCTAGTGGGCAAAGGACACTAGTGGGCAAAGGGGAGACAAAGATGATGGACACAGAGAACAGGATGCGGGAAAATCAACCAGAGGGGAACGGGGACAGGTGAGATGCCAAGGGTGAGGTGAGGGATCCGGGCCTTCAGCCCTGCCCAGATAAGCAGGACCCAGGCTCTGGAGGCAGGACTGAGGCTGTGGGAAAGGGATCTGCCCAGGGGGAAGCAGGCAGAATAGCTGGTGTGTGTGATATGTCCATGGAGATTCTGACCCTGGGGTGGTCTTGGGGGTGATTAGGAATGAGCACAAGAGGAACTAAGCTCATGAGGGAACAGGATAATTATAACTCCAGGGCCAGTAAAAAAAAAAATCAATCTAAGAAAGAAAAGCATCCTGGTCTACTCACTGCTAAGCTGTTACTGGCTCTCATGAGGTCATAATGATGCAAACTCTGGATCCTGAGGTGTATCTCAACAACCTGCCAGAGGGGCCGCCAGGGGCAAATGCCTGTGCTGTGGATCTCAGGGATCACCTTGAGGCCTCTTGCCACTCAGAGCCAGCTCTCATGGCCTGGGCAAGAGGCCTGGGTGATGTGGGCAGGGACTTCCCAAGATGCTTGCTGAAAACTTGAATGTGAAGGAGCAGAGAGCAGAGCAATCATCAGGGGCCCTAGGAAGGCTGCCAGGAAGGCAGTGACAAGCCTTCCTGGGGAGAAGGCTGCAGCTGTTCACCCAAGAGCTAAAGCACAAAGAAGGAAGCAAGTCACCAGGCCCTTCAGAACATGCCCCCATGCTCTGTGGTGCCCAAGCCCTGACACAGGAAACAACTTTTCTGAAAGAACACATGATTCTGATCAAGGGGCACATTAAAAAATTCTAACAAGACACATCTCAATCAATGCAGGTGTCGGTAGAGATGGACAAGGCCAAGTCCAGAGAGCAGCTGCTGCAGAATCTCCTAGAAGCAGATCGTGAGCATATTGGGACTGACACTGAGGAGACATTGAAAACTCAGACAGAGCCGAGATTTCAGTCGGGCTGACAGCCTCGCAGAACAGATTAGTGGTGGTCTCCATCCTCCAGGTAATTCAGAAAAATGGGTGCACTCAAAGGCTTGAAGGACAGGCTGGAGGCCTTGCTCTGCCCCCAGAGTGTGGGCACATTCACCACTCAGTCTGTGGTATTTTATGAACATTTTCAAGCACACAGAATAATTGAAATAATAGTGCAGAGCACACCATCTTGAACCCAGCGTTAGCATTTGCCACATTTGCTTTATCACTCATCTTTATCCATGGATCTGTCTCTCTATTCATCCATCTTATTTTTCTGATGCATTTCAAAGTTAGTTGCAGATGTCAGTACCCATCTTTCTTTTATTTTTTTAAAAAGATTTGTTTTATTTATTTATGCATACAAGAGCTGGGGTGAAGGCCAGAGGTGTATGGGTAAGAGGATTCAGCAGAGACAGAGTAGAGAGCAGAGCAAGTGGATCCACCAAAATACACTGCTGAGGGGAGCAGCAGGCGAAACAGGAGAGGTCTGCTGTGCCATGTGGGTCAGCTCCCTGGCCTGGGTTGAAACTCTTACCGCAATAGCTGTCAATAGCTTCACAGTGCTGAGACTTAACCTCTTATGTCACTAGGGACTCCCCACATTTTCATTTCAACACGGGATAAGAATATTTTTTTGAGGGCCTCCCTGGTGGTGCAGCGGTTTGAGCACTGAGCTGTGAAGCTGTCTGCAGCCTCTGCAGTGCAGGCTCAATTCCCGGCCAGCCAGGAAGAAACCCATATGGTGTGGCAGATCTCTCCTGCCTTGCCCGCTGCTCCCCTCAGCAGTGTCTTAGGTCCGTCTGCTTTTTCTGCTCCCTGCTCTGTCTCTGGTGAATTCTCTAACCCTCTGGGCCTCTGACCTGTACCCCAGTTCTTTTATAAATAAATAAAATCTTTTTGAAAAAAAAAGAATATTTTTTTGAGATAAAACTCTATCTGGAGAAATGCACAAATCTTAAGTACACTACTAGAGAAGTTGTGACCCTTGTCAAGTACATTATGTATATTGTTCTTTTCTTCTCTTGGAAACAATGAACATTTAAATAATTTAATGATGTGTCTCACTTAACAATACAATTTATCTGCCCTCCCTCCTTTTGAGTAACTACCACAGTCTAATCTAAAGCCTCCCTGGCCCCTCCATCTCAGCGCATTCCTGTGACTACACTCTCCTTGGGACAGAGCCCAGGCCTGAGTCATCTTCATAGTTATTTATTTTATTATATTTATTCAGATAACTTTGATTTTTCGACCATATATTTTTGGGGGTTAAAGGTGTAAACCTCCAAAATATATCTTATTGTCCCATATAAATGTGATCTATCAATATATAATAGGTTATTCATCTTTAACCTTTCAACAAATAAGTTTATCTAACTCTCCCTTTTCCTTTCATCCACAAGACTATTAGTCAATCATAAGCAGCAGCTTAGCTGTTTTCATACCTTCACAGCCATATATTACCATTTATATCTATGGTAAATATTCTAATTATCAGTTTTATTAGACAAATTTGTATTTACAGACAATGTCTGAAGTATAATTTCATTAAAACAATAGATGATCATTTCTTCTAGAAAAACAAATGTCTGAAGTTAGATGAAAGACAAGGAAATAGGGCACACCTGGTAGCACAGGGGTTAAGTCTCAGCACTATCAAGCTATCACCAGACACTATGGCATGCATTTGATCCCCAACCAGGGAGCTGGTCCACAAGGCACAGCAGACCTCTCCTTTCTCACCTGCTGCTCCCTCAGCAGTGCATTTCAGTAGATCTGCCTGCTCTGCTCCCCACTCTGCATCCAGTGACTCTTGTCACCCCTCACCCTTCTGGCCTATGCCCCAGTTCTTGCATGCATAAATAAATAAAAATAAATCTTCAATAAAAAAAGAAAGATAAGGAAATAATGATTTCACTTTATAATTATCCTGGATGCAGTCACCCAAATCACATCAATTCCTTTATATGAGTACTGTCTTAACATTATATAACAAGTTATTAACAGAAAATACACAAGCCAGAAACCTTATAGCCTTAAACATCAAATCAACCATCAACTTTTCTTAATTTCTGAAGATATGAAAATAAAAATCATTTCATATAACAGCATGAAATTCCATACCTTTGTAAAGTGGTGGGACAGTCAAATTATTTCCCAGGTGTTAGCTGAAATAACCATCAAAAGTGCTCAGATTGCATCCAGCTTGTTTTTGGGTAATTTGCCTCCTTGAGCCTAGCAGAGGACAATATTAAAACACATGAATGATCCCCACTGACACTGTGTTGTAAGTGGGTGTCTGTTTTTTTGTGAATCAAATAGAGACGAAGAATCTTCCCATGGAGGGGGGGAAGAATCTCCCCATGAACACTGAGGAAATGAACTTAACAGAAAATTTCAGTTATAGTTTGTTACTGTTACCACAGCATTGCACAAAATGTTGGTCTGTGGTCAATTTCCCCACACAAACTGAGAAGGTAACAGTTGAAACTGCTGTGTTGTACCAGTCCACCTCAGAGTCTGTCTTCACAGCTTTCCTGTCCCCCTGGACTGGCCCCTGGATCCTCTCCTTGTTTCCCTGCTCCCCCATTCAGGCACCCACAGATATTGTCCTGGAAGCTGGGAAAGGCTCCTCCTCCATGTCCTGGCATCTCACCAGGCCCTGAAACCCGCCCTCCAGGCAGGTGCCCGACTACATGTCAGACTTGTGGAAAGGAGTAGGGGCAGGACGAGACTCTGCTGGGCATGGGTAAGAGTGACTAAGCCACAGGAACTCTCGCCTCCAACATGTGGGGGCAGGTCACTTTCCCCCCATAATTCCAAAACCCAAAAGGGGTGCCTTCTGACTACAGGCCAGAGATAACAAAAAAGGGGGTGCTTTTCCTGTCATTTTCTTCCAGGTGGGTAATGAGGCCTCCACTGCCTGCTCATCCCTGGACTGTGTCCTTGATCTTCTGAGCTCCTGCCTGGCCAGCTCATAAACTAGAGAACAAAGAACTCCTGCCGAAGTTGGGAGTATAAATTTCAATTCTTACGCCACAACTGAGGCAGGAGGGAAAATGCTGGAAACTAAAGTGAGAGACTCACAGCAGCTGATGGGGAGCTGCCTTTGTTCTCATGAGACCAAGTGAAACTAAGGACTTTGGGAAACTAATTTCAATCTTCTGTCTCTCTAAAAGGCATCAAGGAACTGGAACATTTCAGCCATAAGTGTCCAAAGAGACTGCCCAGGACCATGCCCTCTGCGCCATCCCACAGGGAGCTGGAAGAGGGACTGTCCCACTCTCTACAGAGGTAGGCACAGCCCAAACCACATGCCAGACTGGAAGACAAACAGACCACAAGCTCTGGCTGTGAAGACCCCAGTGCAAGAGGAAAAGACCTTCTCTAAAGGAGCCCAGAGGTAAAACAGGCTCCCCCATATACTATTTCTAAGGACAAGCCTCAGTGACCCCATAAATAACAAAGAGAGAGATCACCTTCCTGGTGAATACAGGGGCCACTTGCTCAGCCTTGCTCTGATTTTCCCCCCAACTGTCCTCCTCACTGTCCTCCTCACTGGCATCAATGCCAACCCAAGTCAGGCTAATTTACAGTGCCCTGCCTTGCTCACTGCAAGGCCAATGTTATACACTGATGGTTGGTCTTGCCTTCCTGTCGCATTCCTGGGGCAAGATCACATAACCACATTCCAAGCCAGCCTCCAATCAGTCGTCTCCACAGTCAGCGTCCACATCAGGCAGACATGGACTTACAGCCACAGACAGTGAGGATGGACAACAAATAAGGGCAGAGATGCCTAAAGATGCCACTCCCCACGTGGACGCTGCAGGGTAAGGTCAACTCCAGGGCACCATTAGGGCTGCTCTTCTACCCGAGGAAGCAAATGACCCATAGACCACCCCCTCCTGAGACTCACTTCTCTGCTGGGGAAGAGAAGTCACACTTTCCCTTTGCCTCCAGGGTTGCTGTGAGCAATAAAGTTGCTCTCTGCGCATTGCAAGATGGTGATTGTAGTGGCAGGATGGCCACAGTGCTGGTTCATCTATGATCCAAGCAGACTGGGTAAAGGAGGAGTCCTGGAGCCCCTCGGTGGCTTTCTCAGGCTTTTACTGAGTTTTACGTGTAGTGCAGCAACCAGGTACATGGCAGGCAGGTGTGCCAGGAGGCCAGGACGCAAGTAGGCCTCCAAGACCCCAGCGAGTCTACACTCTGGGCTTCTCAGGCGATCTTTCCCCTTCTCTCTCCTGCCTCTCTCCTGCTTCTGCTTCTCCTGAGGAAATACCTCCATACTGCAGTCCAGGCCCACAGAAGTAAACAAGACAACTATAACAATGTAACAAATGCAGGTGCCCATCAAGCAGGGCATCTTAATCCCAGGAGGGCAGAAAAGCCTGAAAACCATTTACCCTACAGTGATAAATTGTTTCAATAATACTTATGAATGATAATGGCATGGGCCTCCCTGGTGGAGCAGGGTTTCAAGTCTCAGGGCTATCAAGCTATTGCCAACCACTGCAACGCAATCAATCCCCGGCCAGGGAGCTGACCCACATGGCGCAGCTACCTCTCCTGTCTCATACACTGCTCCCCTCAGCAGTGTATTTCAGTCAGTCTGCCTGTTCTGCTCCCCACTCTGTCCCTGGTGAATTTATCTCACCCCCTGCACCTCTGGCCTACACCCCAGTTCTTACATGCATAAATAAATAAAAATAAATCTTTAAAAAATAATAACAGAGTTGGGGCCAACATGGTGACAGGGAAACACTGCAAGTAAGTGCTCCCATAAAGAAAAAGTTAATAGGGAGAAAAGTGGCAGGTCCCTGTGAGAACTGGGACACAGAAGATAAACAGACGACTCTGCCAAACTTCCAAAGAGGAAAGTTGCCATAAAAAAAGACAGAGGAGACAGGAAAGCTCAGAACCTGGCTACCCTCCCCAACCCACAACTCTGGTCCACTCTGCCCAACAGAAAGAAAAAAACGAGAAGAAACTACACATCAAGCGGGACTGGAGTGGAAGGGAACTATTGCTGTCACCGCACCCCGCTAACGGGAACTGTGGAGAACCTGGCGGGAATCGCTGCAAATGTGAGCGAACTACTCCTTATGCCATTAGAGGAAAACAAGGACTCCACAGAGACCTACAAATAGTCCAAGCCCAGCTGGTAAGCTTGTGCACAAAAGTGGCATGCTCGAAAAGCATACACGGATTGCGCCACCCAGGTCCCGGTGCCTGCAACCTAGGTTTGTAGGGAGACGTGCTGGAGCCCTCACTGAGGTGAATGTACCTCACTGAGTAATCAGAAACCAGGCGGCCAGACATGGGAGCGGGGTGCTAAAGGTGCCATTTCTGCGAACACTGAACTGGGCTACAGCCCGCGTCCTGGACTGAGGGCTTCAGAACTGAGACCCGGGGCACGAAATTTGGGGCATGGGATCCCCGACAGCTGGGCACAGGGCACACACAGCACCCCCATGCCATTGAGGCACTCCATGCCACCCCACTCTGTTCCCCAGACCCACAGGGGGTAAAAAACAGTTCTGGAAGGACACTAAAAAAGATCTCTGGCGCCACCTAGTGACCAGAACAAAATCACTAACATCCTGATAGTTGGAAACCAGGGATCCCAAAACACCCTCAGGCTCTAAGAGAAGGTGGGCCACGCAAACTGGGTAAGAAGGGAAATAAGGCGTGGAGCAGGACCATTCTGGAGCTGAGAGCGAGGCACAGGATCTGGGCATGGAACTCACCATAGCAGCTGGCACTGCACAGGGTGTCAGCCAGAGTTTAGGACCTGATAGCGTTGGAACTGAGACCTAGAGTGCAAAATTCAGGGCGCAGGATCCATACAGCTGTGCGCACAGCACCGGGTGAACACTGGGCAGACACAGCACCCAGCTTGAAAAAGAGCCCCTGTGTTGAGGTGCTCCCCTCCGCCCCTCCTCATTTCTCAGAGAACCACTGGGAAAACGCACAGGTCAGCAAGTACGGGTCTCTGGCGCCACCTCGTGACCAGAACAAATCACCAACTAGCTGATTCCCTGATGGAACTGAGTAAATACAGAGGGAGGGAATTGTAAGGGACAGTGCCCAGCAACACAGCATCAACACCCTGGTGGAGTTTTAGTCTACCAATGCCGGTCTCAGTGTGGTAAACAGTTTCTGACACCCCTAAAGGAGCACTCCAAAGAGATGCCCACCAACACCAGTGACACAATGTCCCAATGCATAGAACTGATTAGAAAGCAAACAAGAGGGAGAAGAAAAAATACAAATAACCAAGCAAGCCCGCAGGAGGACACACCACAAAAAAGAAATATAGTCACCAGAGCTCAACAATGACATGGAAGAACTTCTCAGCCTATCAGATAGAGAATTAATGATCATCGTGATTAGAAAACAGAAAGAAAATAAAAGGAAAAAAATGATTTGAGACAAATAATCACTGAGCTGAAGAATGAAATAAAGACCTTAAGAAAGGAAAGAAAGAAACAGGAGATTAAAAGATTACTAGAGGAGATAAAGAACTCTGGGAAAGCAATGAAAACAGAATCGATGAAATGGAAGAATGGATCAGTACTGTCGAAGATACAGAAATATAAAGAGCCAAAGAGAAAAGGAGAGAGAAGGCAAATGAAGCAGTATGAGGAGACTCTTAGACAATTATCAGACTTCATGAAGAGAGGAAATGAAAGAGTTATAGGCATTCCAGAAAGTGAGGAGACAGACAAAGGAACAGAGAAATTATTCAAGGAGATATTGAAGAAAACTTCCCAAGCATGAAAAAGGAGACGAATATAGACATACAAGAAGTGAGAAGAACTCCCAATTACCACAATGAAAAGAAACTACAGCAAGCCACCTAATAGTAAAGCTTGCAAGACTCCAAGACAAGGAAAAATAATGAAACTGGCAAGGGGAAAGAAACAGGTAACTTACAAGGGAAAACCAATCAGGTAACTTCAGACTTCTCCAAAGAACATTAAGGGCAAGAAGAGAATGGAGTAACATATTCAGCAAATTTCAACACAGCAAATGCCAACCAGAATACTTTACCCTGCAAAGCTCTCCTTCTCTATGAAGAAAAAATATGGACCTTCTCAGACAAACAGAAACTCCAGAAATTCATTACAACTAAACCCCCATGCCAAAATATTCTACAAGAAGTTCTAAAGCCAAAACCAACAGAGGAATGAACAAGAAGAACAGAATAAAGCAAGGAATAAAATCACAAAAAAATGGCAAATACAGATGCCAACATATCAATATTAACTCTAAATGTAAATGGATTAAACTCATCAATAAAAAGACAGAGTAGTAGACTGGATTGAAAACAAAACCCAACCTTCTGCTGTCTCCAGGAAACACATTTTACCACAAAAAATAAACATAGACTGAAAGCAAAAGGTTAGAAAATAATCCTACAAGCAAATGGACCAAAAAAAAGAGGCAGGAACAGCCATACTTATATCAGATGAAATAGACTTCAAATTAAAAAAGGTAAAAAGAGACATACCCGGACACTACATTATGGTCAAGAGGAAAATACATCAGGAAGATATAACACTCATCAACATATACTCACCAAATGAAGGGGCACCAAAATATATTAGACAATTATTATCAGCTCTGAAAACAGACATAAAGAAAATACATATATAGTGGAAGACTTCAACACCCCACTCTCACCAATGGACAGATCAACAGGGCAAAAAATAAACAAAGACTAGAGCCCTAAATAAAGACATAGAACTCGTGTACTTAGCAGACATTTATAGGACACTGCACCCAAAAAATCCGAGTACACATTTTTTCTCGGAGCACATGGATCATTCTCCAGAATTGATCACATACTGGGCCACAAGACAAACATCAACAGATACATGAAGATCAAAATCATTCCAACTATCTTCTCCAATCATAAATGCATCAAGCTAGAAATAAATCATGAATAGAAAACAAGGAACCCTCCCACTTCAAGGAGATTGAAATCCACACTACTGGAAGACCACTGACTAATGAGGAGATCAAAGAGAAAATTTAAACATGCTTTGAGTTGAACGACAAGGAGGACACCACTTTCCAGAATGTATGGGATGCAGCAAAAGCAGTAATAAGAGGAAAATATATAGCAATACAGGCTCACATCAACAAATCAGAAAGAACTCAAAAGAAACAACCTAATCTCACATCTCAAAGAGCTAGAAAAAGAACAACAACAACAAAAAAAAAAAAAACCCTAAAGACAGTAGAGGAAAGGAAATAATAAAAATCAAAGCAGAAATAAATGAAATGGAAATTAAAAAAAAACAATCCAAAAGATCAATAAAAGAAAATTGGTTCTTTGAAAAAATAAACAAAACAGACAAACCTCTAGCCAGGGTCACAAAGAAAAAATAGGAGAAAACACATATAAATAGGATTATAAATGAAAGAGGCAAAATCACAAAGACTCAGTAGAAATCAAAAGAATAACCAGAGATTACTATGCACACTTGTATGCAAACAAATTCAACAACCTAGAAGAAATGGACAAATTCCTGGAATAATACAATCATCCAAAGATGGACAAGAAGAAATAGAACAACTAAATTAAACACACCAATTACAAGCAGCGAAATTGAGGCAGTAATCAAAGCACTCCCCAAAAACAAAAGTTCAGGCCCAGACAGCTTCACAAATGAATTCTACAAATGGTCAGCAGTGAGTGAATTAATACCTATCCTACACAAAACTATTTCAAAAAATTGAAAAAGAAGGAATACTACCAAATACGTTCTAAGAAGCCAATATTACACTAATACAAAAACAAAGACAGCACAAAAAAAGAAAATTACAGGCCAATCTCCCTAATGAACACTGATGCAAAAATCCTCAACAAAATCCTTGCCAACAGAATCGAACAATGCATCAAAGGGCTAGTACACCACATCAAGTGGGATTCATCCCAGGGGACAAGGATGGTTCAACATACAAAAATCGATCAGTGTAAGCCAACACATCAACAAAAAAGAAAAATAAAACCATATGATCAAATCAATAGATGCTGAGTAAGCATTCAAAAAAGTCCAACATCCATTTATTGATGAAGGCCCTTGAAATTCTCAGGATAAAAGGAACATACCTTAAATGAAAAAAAGCCATTTACGACAAACCCACTGCCAACATTATTCTCAATGGTGAAAAGCTGAAGGCCTTTCCTTTAAGATCAGCAACAAGACAAGGATGTCCTCTCTCACCACTGCTCTTCAATATAATACTAGAGGTCCTAGCCAGGGCATTAAGACAAGAGAAAGACATACAAAGAATCCAAACAGGGAAAGAAGAAGTAAAACTATCACTATTTGCAGATGATATGACAAATATACATAGAGAATCTAAAAATTCCACAGAAAAACTACTCAAAATAATCAACCAGTTCAGTGAAGTAGCAGGATACAAATCAACACTCAAAAATCAGTAGCCCTCTTATATACAATCAATTGGAAGAAGAAGAAATCAAGAAAACCATCCCTTTTTAATTGAAACCAAAAAAATCAAATACTAGGGAATAAACCTAACAAAAGAGGTGAAAGACCCATACAAAGAAAATCATAAA
>NW_023602073.1:47615587-47695720 GCF_014898055.3 Talpa occidentalis | reverse complement strand
GGTTTTTTTCTTAATCCAGGCTGCAACTCTGTGTCTTTTTTTGAAGAGTTTAGTCCATTTACATTTAGAATAATATGATATGTTAGCATTCTGTATTGCCATTGTGTTTGTCTTTCCTTTGATTTTATTTATTATTCTTTTAATAACTTTTTTTGGGGGGGCCTTCTTTCATTGTTATTCATCCCTCTGAGGTTCTGGCTTTAGGACTCCTTGTAGTATTTTTGGAGTGGGGTTTAGTTGTAATGAAATTCCAGAGTTTCTGTTTGTCTGGGAAGGTCCATATTCTTTCTTCAAAGAGGAAGGAGAGCTTTGCGCGATAGAGTATTCTTGGTTGCATCTGTTTTCTTGGAGTCTGTTGACTATGTCCCTCCACTCTCTCCTTGCCCGTAGTGTTTCTTCGGAGAAGTCTGATGTCAGCCTGATTGGCTTTCCTTTGAATGTTATCTGTTTCTTCCCTCTTGCCAGCTTCATTATTTTTTCCTTGTCCTGGATTCTTGGGAGCTTTACTATTATGTGTCTTGCTGTATTTTTCCTTTCATCGTGGAAGTTTGGTGTTCTTCTTGCTTCTTGTATATCAATTTTCAGCTCCTTCTTCACATTTGGGAAGTTCTCTTCAATTATCCTCTTTGAATATTTCTCTGTTCCTACATCTCTCTCCTCTCCTTCTGGTATTCCTATAACTCTTATATTTCCTTTCCTCATGGAGTCAGATAGTTCCCGAAGTCTTTCTTTGTTCTTTTTCCTTCGTACTTCTCTTTCCTTTTCTGTTTTGGATCTTTTTATTTCTGTCTTCAAGAGAACTTATTCGTTCTTCCATTTCATCTATTCTGCTTTCATTGATTTTCCCAGAATTCTTTAGTTCTTCCATAATTCTTTGATCTCCTGCATTTCTTTTACTTCCCTCTTTAGGGACTCAATTTCATTCTTCTGACCATTGTTTCCCTCTTTAGGGACTCAATTTCATTCTTCTGATCGTTGATTATTTTTCCCTTATCATTGTTTTCCTTTATGACTTCTGTCAGTTTTTTAATCACGGCAATTTTAAATTCTCTTTCTGGAAGGCTCAGAAGTTCTTCCAAGTTACTGTCGTTGCATTCTGGGGGCTGGTTTTCTTTTTGTGGTGTGCTTTTTCCCTGGGGAGTTGCTAGGTTGCGTGTGGTTCTTCTACTCCCTACTGTCTGTTTTCTAATTTGCCGTATGAGTTGGGACACTGTGTTGTTGGGACTGGCCGGCATCTTGGGTGAGCTTCTCTGCTCCCCTCCGGTTCCTCCAGGAGCCATATGTCAGTTTCAAGCAGTCTTTACTGGAGAAAGGTCCCTGTTCTAAAATGCTGATGTGGGGAGACACTCCCCTGTGCGCCTGGTCTGCCCCGGCGGTGGGTTCCTGCTCCCCCTCTGGGCTTGGACTGCAGGCCAGAGGGGGTCTGGCGTGGGCGAACTTCCCCCGCTCACCTCTGGCTCCTGAGGAAGCCTTCTGCAGGTAGTCTTTACTGAAGAAATGTCCCTGTTCTAAAATGGTGATGTGGGACACACTCCCTGCACGTCCAGTCTCAGGCACACTCTTCTGCGCGCCTGGTCTGGCCCGGCTGTGGGTGCTCGCTCCCCCTGTGGGCTCAGACTACTGGTCGGAAGGGGCCCGGCGTGGGCTAACTCCCCAGGTGGCCACTGGCTCCTCCAGGAGCCTCTGCTGGTTTCAAGTCGCTAGGTGGCACCAGAGATCTCTCCTAGAGCCCTTGGGGAGCTGATTTTCCACCCCGTGGGACAGGGAACAGAGCAGGAATGGTAGGGTAAACCTCAACAGCTTTGGGGTGCTGTGTCTGCCTTGTGCCCCACCGTCGTGGGGAACCCACGCCCCTAATTTTGTGCCCCGGATCTCAGTTCCAAAGCCCTCAGTTCCAGGACACAGGCTGTAGCCCAGTTCAGTGGCATGGGAATGGCGCCTTTTGAATCCCGCTCCCGTGCCTGGGCGCCTGGTTCCTGCTCACTCAGTTCCTGCTCACTCAGTGAGGGCCTCCGCGCGTCTCCCTGCAAGCCTAGGTGGCAGGCGCGGGGACCTGGGCAGCTGCGATCCAGATCTGCGTTTGCTTTTCAACCGCACTGCTTTTCCACGCAATCCCGATCCCGATCCGCGTCTGCTTTTCCAGCGCGCCGCTTTTCCGCGCAAGCTTACCTGACGGCCCGGGGCTGTGTGCTGGTGCTGGTCTCCTCCTGGGGGGCGGAGTCTCTCTTTAATGGCACCTGGAGCTCACCTCCGCGGCGGATCCTGCAGGGTTCTCCACAGCTCCCGTTCACGGGGTGTGGTGGCTGAAATAGTTCCTTTCCACTCACAGTCCCGCTTGCTGCGTAGTTTGTTCGTGTTGGTCGTTTTAGTTTGTTTTTTTTTTTTTCCCTCCTCTCTGCTGGTCGGAGAGTGCCGACTCTGTGGGCGGGGGAGGGGAGCAGGGTTCTGCGCTTTCCTCCCTTCTGGTCCTCTTTTATGGCAACTTTCTTCTTCGGGTAGTTTGCTGGAGTCACCCGTTTATCTTCCGTGTCCCAGTTCTCACTGGGACCTGCCGCTTTTCCTCCCTATTAACTTTTTTTAATGGGAGATCTTACTCGCAGCATCTCCTCGCCGCCATGTTGCTCCGCCCCCTCAGCAGTGCATTTCAATAGATGCATCTGTTCTGCTCCCCACTCAGCCTCTGGTGAATCTTGTCACACACCCCCGCCTCCACACACACACCCCTCTGGCCTACACCCCAGTTCTTGTATGCATAGATAAATAAAAATAAATCTTTTTTAAAAGGAGAAGGAAATAATGATTTCACTTGATAATTAACCTGTATGCAGTCACCCACATCACATCAGTTCCTTTACGTGAGCACTACTTTAACATTATATAACAAGTTATTAACAGAAAATACACAAGACATAAATCTTATAGCCTAAAATTTCAAATCAACTATCAACTTTTCTTAGATATTTGTAGACATAAAAATCATTTCATATAACAGCATGCAAACTACATACCTTTGTAAAGTGGTGGGACAAACTATTTCCTAGGTTTTAGCTGAAATGACCATCAAAATGACCATCAAAACTCCTCTAATAGTATACTTAAGATTTGTGCATTTCTCCAAATAAAGTTTTATCTCAAAGAAAAAGTGCTCAGATTGTTTTGGGGACATTTGCCTCATTGAGCCTAAGCAGAGGACAATATTAAAATTCATAAATGATCTTCACTGACACTGTGGTGTAAATGGGGGTCTGGCTCTTCAGGCCTCAAATGGAAAAAAAAAAACACCATGTGAGTGAGCCTGAACGGTCATTTCCACATCATTTCCTGTGGTCTGTGGCTTGACCTTACTGCAACTTCTAGAAAAACAAGTGAGTTACTTTGTTTCCAGATACTTTCTCACAGGCTTAGGAGATGCTTCCCTGCTTTCCTGAGCCTCCCCGTCCAGGACCCCACAGCTCTTCATACTGGACAGAGTGGTCTCTGCCCACGTCCCTGACTCATGGTCATGGCTTTGCATCAATAATCTGTGACTCTTAAATCTGTCCCACCTTTCCCCACACAACACTTTGAACACAACCCTGGAAACTATCCTGGTCCTAGCCGGCCCCAGAGTCTGTCCTCACAGATCTTCTGTCCCCTCTGGACTGGCCCCTGGATCCCCTCCTTGGTTTCCCTGCTCCTCCATTAAGGCACCACAGATATTGTCCTGGAAGCTGGGAAAGGCTCCTCCTCCATGTCCTGGTGTCTCACCAGCCCCTGAGACCCGCCCTCCAGGCAGGTGCCCGACTGCGTGTTCAGACTCTTGGAAAGGAGTAGGGACAGGACGAGAGACTGCTGGACATGGGTAAGGGTGACTGTAGGGTAAATAATTATCAGGCTTTTCTGCCCTCCCGCCATGAAGATTGATGATGGATCCCTGCACTCCCGAATGCATGCCTGATGGCGGGCACCTGGAGTAGGGTGTGGGCATACATAGGTGGGGACACCTGGGCTGAGAGACTGGGCTTATAAGGGTGGTGTCACGGGGACGCCAGCAGACCAGCAGAGTGGAAGAGCAGTAAAGGCCACGAGAGAACACCGGAGAGCCCAGGAAGAGTAAAGATTTACCGGGGACTGGGAGCCCTGCCAGCTTCCCAACCGCCTAGCACCCCTGCCTGCCATGGACCTGGTAAATCACAATAAAAGCCTGAAAAAGCCACCGAGGGCTCCCAGGACTCTCCTTTACCCCATCTGCTCGGGTCATAGACATCCTGCACCATACCTTCCTGCCACTATAGGGACTAAGCCATGGGATCTCTGCCCTCCAACTTGTGGGTGCAGGTCACCTTCCCCCCACAATTCCAAGACCCAAAAGGGGTGCCTTTTGGCTACAGGTCAGAGATGACAAAAAAGGGGGTGCTTTTCCTGTCATTCTCATTCAGGTGTGTAATGAGCCCTCCACTGCCTGCTCATCCCTGGACTGTGTCCTCGACCTTCTGAGCTCCTGCCTGGCCAGCTCATAAATTAAAGAAAAAAGAAATCCTGGCCGAAGTTGGAAGTATAAATTTCAATTCTTACTCCACAACTGAGGCAGGAGGGAAAATGCTGGAGACTAAAGTGAGAGAACCACAGCAGCTGATGGGGAAGCTGCCTTTGTTCTCATGAGACCAAGTGAAACACAAGGACTTTGGGAAACTAATGAAAATCTACTCTGTCAGTTTAAAGCCAAAAAACAGTTATTTCTTATAAATGCAAACTTAAAACTAATGTTTTCTTATTAAGGAAAATTACCAGGACCCCACAATGACCAGGGCCTTGTGAGCCTGTTAAAAACCATTAGGGTGTCCCATACATTCTGGAAAGTTGTGTCCTCATTGTCGTTCAACTCAAAGTATTTTTTAATTTCTTCTTTAATCTCCTCTTTAATCCAATGGTCTTCCCATAGTATGGGTTTCAATCTCCATGAAATGGGAGTTTCCTTGCTTTCTTTTCATGGTTTATTTCTAGCTTGATGCCTTTGTGATCAGAGAAGACAGTTGGAATGATTTTGATCTTAATGTATCTGTTGATCTTTGTCTTGTGACCCAATATGCAATCGATTCTGGAGAACGATTTGTGTGCACTTGAGAAATATGTTGTAGGGGCAGGACTGGACACGGGGCAGGTTTTCTGATCCCGTGCAGACCGGGTAAAGGAGGAGTCAGAGTCCTCAGTGGTTTTGCAGGTTTTTTATTGGGGTTCACCAGGCATATGGCAGGCAGGGGTGCTGGCTCGGGGCCTCCCAGCCCCCAGCAAGTCTTTACTCTATCTGGGCTCTCTGGCGTTCTCTGCTTCTGCTTCGGGCTTCTTCTCTTTCGGCTTCTGCTGCTGCTCTTAAAAGCACAGTCTTAGCACAGGTGTACCCACTTCAGGTGCCCGCCATCAGGCATGCATTCAGTATCACAGGGTTCTCTCATCTATCCTGATGGCAGGAGAGCAGAAAAGCCTGATACCTTTTACCTTACCCTACATATGTGTACTTGGATTTTTTTGGGGTGCACTGTCCTTTAGATGTCTGTTAAACCCATGAGGTCTAGGTCTTTATTTAGGGCTCTAATGTCCTTGTTCATTTTTGGTCCTGTTGATCTGTCCATCGGTGAGAGTGGGGTGTTGAAGTCCTCTACTATATATGCATTTTCTCTAATGTCTGTTTTCAGAGTTGGTCAAAACTGTCTTATATATTTTGGTGCTCCTTCATTTCATGAGAATACCTGCACCTCTATGTTTATTACTGCACTATTTACAATAAGTAAGATTTAGAAAGGACCCAAATGCCCAAAAATAGATGACTGGATGAAGAAGATGTGGTATATATACACAATGGAATACTATTCAGCAATCAAAAAAGATAAACCAATGCCATTTGCTGCAACATGGATGGAACTTGAAAGGGTTACACTCTGAAATAAGTCAAAAGGAAAAAGAAAAATGCCGGGGACCAGCCTCCGGCAAAATGTCGTGTCAGGGGTTCCTGAAAGGATGAGACGGCCTCGGCGAAAACGAATGATCTGAAACTTAGGGACTGAGGGGAAGGGAATGAGAAGACACCGACACTTGGTGAGGTGTTAGTATCTTCTGCAGAAAGGCTCAGCAGGTTCTTTATTTATACATTTTTTGCAAGCATTGAGATTACATTATCAAGTGCATAGAAACAAAGCAGAAACAATTAGTGCATCTCCTTTTCCATGCTCTCAGCAAGAAGGCAACCTTCAAGGCTAATAAAAAACTAAGTCTTACACTAAAATTCATTGTTTCAGCTAAACAATAACCTAAGACAATTGATAAGCCGCCAGTACATCCCTATCAGCTAAAGCCTAAGCAAAGAAAAGACTTTTCTTATTCTCATGGCCTTCACACCAGGGGCTGGCTGCTACTCAGCTATCAGAACTTCCTCTACCTAGAAACTCCTTAACTCAAATAGCTTCATTTAAGAACTTTCCCAAGAAACTTCAAGGGAAGGCAAAAGAAGGACTTAAAATAATAGTTGTATTGTAATGCTTGTCAGGCATGTTCAATAACTTGTCTCCCATTGTCAAGTGGGCCAAATTGTTTAATAATTAGTTTTTAAGAGATAATTTTCCCTGCCGTTTCTTTGCAGTATACTGATGCATATAATGTAGTGCCTAATGTACTTTTTGGGAAATTTATCTCCTTTTATGACCAAGAACAGAAAGTGAAGGAATGTTAGATCTTCAGCCCCACGGTGTGAGGCACAAGGAATCTTTGGCCCCACGGTGTGAGGCCCTTTAGCTTCGGCCCCACGGTGTGAGGCCCTTTGAGCTTCACTGCTTGCCAGTATTTTATCTGGCTGGGGCTACAAGGCCTCCTGCAGCAGAAAAATATCACATGGTTTCACTTATAGGAAGAATATTGGGAAACCAAATAAGGGATCAGGGGAAAATAGTAACAATAAAAAACAAAACAAAAAACAGGCAACTATAAATCAAACATTCTGCAGAGGAAGGGGAGGGAGAGGGATCAAAACAAGGGTGGGAGGAGCACAAGGGACTATGGTGATGGTGCACAGGTGAATTAATGGGAATTCTATGGGGACCACACCTGAGAAAAGAGAGCAAACATTGTACAAAAATGAACAATGATATAAAATATAAATAAATAATTTACAAAACCAGCAGGGTGGGGGCTGCCCTGGTGGCAAAATGGTTAAAGTCTCAGCACTGTTGTGCTATCACCAGCCACTGCGGCATGAGTTCAATCCCCAGCCAGGGATGGCACAGCTGACCTCTCCTGTCTCGCCCGCTGCTCCCCTTAGCAGTGTATTTCAGTAGATCTGCCTGTTCTGCTCCCCATTCACCCCCCACACCTCTAGCCTACACCCAAGCTCTTGTGTGCAAGAATAAATTTTTTTTAAAAACCCACTACGGTGACAGTTGGCAGTAAAGTGTCAGGGTAGGCTGTGTGGTGTAGAGTAGACTCCCCGGTCTCTTTTGAGAAGGGGAAGTTGTCCTCTCTTGCACCACTTTCTATTTATACTTTGACTGTTCATCTTAACCACAGGCCCAGGGCTCTGCTACTCCTGACCTCACTCAGCATCTTGGAGGCCGTCCCGTATCCTAGACCTAAGAAAAGTCCTCAAGTCAGTAAAAACTGCTTATAGTTAAATTAATAAAAGTTTTCCATGTCTTCACAAATAAAAACCAGTTCAAAATTTAGTAGTTTAATTTCAAACATTTGCCTTAAAGTTATGATGTTGGGAATTAGCACTTGATTCTGTGTTTAAATGTGATAACTTAAAACAAAAAAAAAAAAAAAGCTCATGTGGAAAAAAATAGTAATTAACCTACTGTATGTCAACAAAGATAAATTTGCTTCTTGATGTTAATACCAAAACTTCTCTTTATGAAACTATATTCCAAAAGACAAACGCACTTATCATTACTTAACGTTTTATTGAGTTTAATTATAAAAATTTGTTTAATATCTAAAATTATATTATTTAAAATTACTGAACTTTCAGGATTACTTTTTGCTCCTTATTTTAAGGAAGCTGAAATTTTGATGTCATGTAACTGAAAGGAAAAAATTAAAACATATGCTTAAGTCTAAGACTTCAGTCCAAAGAGATTATAGTACAAAAATTGCCATTAAAAAAGTGGTTACACCTTTTCAGCATAAAAATAAACTGATAAGAGTGTTCTCAAATTTCTGAGTTCTGAAAACGTGATACATTCTGGTGGGTGGTCCCTGGAACTGGCCTTACAGCAGCACCCATGTGATCACCTGCCTCCTTCAGTGCTCTCAAAAAACAATTAAGCCCTTCAACTGTAACAAACTGAGGAAGGTCACTCAGGAGCCCAATAAAAATCCTGCATTATTTCAGGCTAGACTTGCTGAGGCCATAAAATATATTCTAATCTGGACCCAGGGACTGTAAAAACTGAAGCTCTTCTAGCAGCCCCTTCATTAGCCAGCCTTGCCCTTGGACCAAGAGCCTCAAACCCCTTTCTCACACTTTTGGGTATGACTTTCAGGGTCAACAGTGACAGGGAGACCTGCCAGGCTAAAAGAGGAGAGGAAGAAAGACCCAGTGTAGTGACAGGAAGGGATGGAGCAGGATCTCTATGATCCTAGCAGACGGGTAAAGGAGAGTCCTGGAGCCCTCAGTGGCTTTTTCAGGGATTTATTGTGCGTTACCAGGTACATGGCGGGCAGAGGTGCTGGGGGCCGGGGGCTGGTGATGCTTCACTCTTTCTGGGCTCTCTGGTGTTCTCTCACAGCCTCTGTCTCTGCTGGTTCTCTTCTCTTTTGCTTGTTCCCCTTCTCGTGATTCTATGATGCCACCCTTATAAGCCCAGTCTCAGCCCAGGTGTACCCACCTATGTAGGCCCACACCATACTCCAGATGTCCGCCTCCAGGCATGCAGTCAGGACTGCAGGATTCATCATCAGTCCTAATGGTGGGAGGGCAAAAAAGCCTAACAAATATTTACCCTATACCCAGTATATGTCGGCAGCCGTTGGTAGTGCCGCCGCCTTAGACACCCGAGACCCCAGGTATGCCAAGGGCGTTTGGGACCTCAACCGCTTAAAGGGCCTAGAGCAACCGGAACATTTCAGCCACAAGCGTCCAAAGAGATCGCCCCAGGGCCATGCCCTCTGTGCCATCACACAGGGTGTTGGAAGGAGGACTGTCCCACTCTCTACAGAGGGAGGCGCAGCCCAAACCCCAGGCCAGACTGCAGGACAAACAGACCATAAGCTGCCTCTGGCTGGGAAGACCCCAGTGCAAGAGGAAGAGTGCCGCCGACCGGCGCAGCGGTAGATTAGCAAGGCTGACCCAGGGATGAGAGACTGAGCAGGGTGGTCAAGGATTCGGTGCAGAAATGACAGACAGACACACTTCAGGAGTGAAAATCTGACTGTAATGTGCTCAAAATCAACGTTCATTTTTATACATTTCTAATAGCATTACATCATACAATTATTTTTCACAAAAATGATTGACATGACATGATATAATCATAAAACATGCTTAAGATTACAACAAGTTATATTTTAACTAATGATTGGTCAAAATTACATGCTTTCATGGTTATGGTGTAATTTTTTACCTATCTACAGTGGTTTAACTTGTTTTTTAGTTTAAACCTATATTTAAACCTATCACTATGAGTATTATCAGGTTAATATTTTATTTATAATAATTGGGTATAATTAAAAGCTTGCAAGCTTGGATCTTTTATTCAAGACCACCTTAAAGTGGCTGCCAAGGAATGCTTTTTATTTATGACTTATACTGAGAAATGTTTTGACTGTTGGAGAAGTTACTATATTATATTTCATATATAATTGTTAACTTGTTTGTTAACTGGATCTTGGGTTGCTGAATTTATATGGTTATATATTAAACAGTAACATTTGACTCATTATACTAATACAATGTAACTAGGAAGAATAAAGCAATACAGGAAAGAAAAAGCATTTTCATAGTAACAGAGGTCAACAAAAGGGTGTGCAGAAACACAGGAGGAGCTTGTTGCCATGGCAGATACAGCAAGTACATTGTGTTTGTGGCAGTCAATCTTCTTAGAATCTGGGACGTCATCAGCGGCAATCTTCTTGGGGAGCAGGTGCAGCGTGTCCCCACCCCACCCCATCCCCCCACCCCCCGCGTGCTCGGTGCCTTGACCGCGCTGAATATCAAGGACCAGATTTGGTATCACTTGAGTTCTCCCGCGGGAGGGGGTCCCGCAGAAGAGACCTTCTCTAAAGGAGCTCAGAGGTGAGACAGGCTCCCCCACGTAGTATCTCTAAGGATAAGCCTCGGCTTGTTCCAATGAGCCCGGTGGAGAAATTAGGTTTAATTCCAAATACATGAAAGATAAAAAATTGAGTACATCTGGAATCTATGTTACTTTCCTGGGGTACCTTTCCCTCTTCCCCCCACCCCGCCATGGACCACTGCCTGGACCCCAGGGAAGCCTGCAGTGTGCACAGCTGCTGTGCTCTCTCCTCCAGCGTCCACATGCTGCGCTTTCATCCTGGGTTTGAAGGATTTAACCTGCATCTGTGAGATTGAAAGGTCAGCCAAGGTTTGGGCAGTTTCCACTCCAATTGCGTGGCTCACTCTCTCGGTGGTTGCCTTGCTCCTGGCTTTTACCCCAAATTTCCAAGTGTCTGTCCAGCCACAAAGTCCCACCCTCAACATCTCAATCCAGTAAGATTTTTGCGTTGGACAGCCTGAGCTTTGCGGGGAGTGGACAAGTCATCAGTGAAAGGTGGAGACTCACCGATTTCACTAGGATCAGTCTGTCTCTTTCAAGGGAAAATTACCTCTAGGTCCTTGTGGCTTTTCTAGCAGTTTTCTTGAGTGCCCCACACCTGGGCACAGTTTGTATTCAGATTTGGTTGCAACCCTTCTGCTCTCTCAGGTTTATATTTCCCCCGGACTGTCCGGCTGCTCTGCTCTGCCCCTGAAACACTGGGCTGCAGTGTCTGCAAGGGAGGAGAGAACCCTCAGGTAAGAAGGCTGAGCATTGTATTTCTACTCATTACAGGAGCTCTTCAAGATGAAATTTCTTCCCATATTTCTGCTGCCTTGGTTTATTTTTCTGGTTGCTTCAAATATTTATTTTTATACTTTTGTTCAATTATTGTAATTATCTTCTGCCAAAGACTTGCTCGAGCTATTGTTTTGTACTTTAACACATCAATTTTTTAAATTTATTTTCACATATTGTTGTTCATTTTTGTGCAGCTTCTCCCCTCAAGTGTATTTCCCATAGCCCTCCAACACCACAGCACCTGGGAATGCTCACCATGGCCGTGTGATCTTCCTTCCCCCTGTTTTGAACCCTTTCCCTGCCCTCCCCTGCTGTATGACTCTGATCTATAGTCAGCTTGCAATTTTGTCTTGTTCTTGACATTTTGTTCAGTTTCTCTGTATGCCACATATAAGTGGAGCCATCTTATATTTATCTTTGTCCTTTTCACTTATTTTGCCTAGCATAATTCCTTCCAGTGTCATCCATTTTGCCTCAAATGACATGTGTTTATCATTTTTGATTGCTGAGTAGTATTCCATTGTGTATATATACCACACCTTTTTGATCCACTCATCTGCTTGGGGCATTTGAATTGTTTCTATGTCTTGGCTATTTTAAGTAGTGCTGCAATAAATATAGGAGTGCAGGTTTCCTTTCAAATTAGTGTCCCGTAAGTATTAGTGTAAATTGCTAAGAGTGGAATTGCCAGATCATATGGTAGATCAATTTTTAGTGTTTGGAGGAAACTCCACACAGTTTTCTGTAGTTGCTGCACCAGTTTACATTCTCACACTTGCTGAACCTCTCCACCCTGCCATCAGCAGTCCCACCAGACAGAGGATTTTTTATTTTTTACATCATTTTTCATTGTTCAACAATATTTGCTTCCCCCCACCCCCTCAAATGTAGTCCCTATAGAGTTTCCCTCACCAATGCACCTATGCACCATCACCTCAGTCCCCTGTGTTCCTCCCTCCCTCCCTCTGATTTCTCTCCCTCCTCCTCCCCTGCATTATGTCTCTGGTTTATAATTGTCTGTTTTTGCTTTGTTGTGTTTTGTACTGTTATTATTTTTTACACTGAAGTCTTATTTGGTTCTCCTATATTCCTGCTTTAAGTGAAACCATCTGATATTTTTCTTTTTCCTTCTGGCATATTTCACTGAGCATAATTCCTTCTAGCTCTATCCATATTGCTGCGAATGGCATGAGTTTATCTTTTTGATTGCTGAATAATATTCCATTGTGTACATATGCCACATCTTCTTGATCATCTGTTTTTGGGCATTTGGGTTGTTTCCAGGTTTTACATATTGTAAATAGTGCTGCAATAAACATAGGTGTACAGGTGTTCTTTGGAATCAATGTTTTTGTGTCCTTTGGGTATATCACTAGTAGTGGAATTGCTGGATTGTATCATAAGTCCATTTTTAGTAGACTGAGGAACCTCCAGACAGCTTTCCACAGTGGTTGGACTAGTTTGCACTCCCACCAGCAATGTAGGAGAGTTCCTTTTTCACCACATCCTCGCCAACATTTGTTGTTGTTTTTTTTTATATGTGCCATTCTTACTGGTGTAAGAGGGTATCTCAATCAATCTGAAGAAGAGTAAATCAAGAAAACCATTCCTTTTATAATTGAAACCAAAAAAATCAAATACTTGGGAATAAACCTAACAAAAGAGGTGAAAGACCTATACAAAGAAAATTATAAAACACTGTTAAAAGAAATAGAAGAAGACACAAAGAAATGGAAAGACATCTCCTGCTCATGTATTGGAAGAACTGACATTATTAAAATGTCCATCCTACCAAAAGCAATATACAGATTCAACACTATTCCAATAAAAATATCAATGACATTCTTCAAAGAAATAGAACAAATACTGATGAAATTCATACAGAACCACAAAAAACCCTAATAGTTAAAGCCCTCCTGATGAAAACAAAGGAGAAATGAGGGATCACACTTCCAAACTTCAAGCTATACTACAAAGCCATAATAATTAAAACAGTTTTGTATTGGAACAAAAACAGGCACACAGACCAATGGAACTGACAGAGGATTTGGGGGAGAAGGTTACATGCAGGGGCCTTGCTGCCTCAGCCAGATAAGATGCTGGCAAGCAGTTAAGAAAAGGACCTCACACCATGGGGCCGAAGATGTCCAAAGAGCCTCACACCCTGAGGCTGAAGATTAAACTATAACCTATAAGCATCCCTTTGTTTTTTGTTCTTGGTCATAAAAAGAGAAAAACCTCTCAGAAAATACACTGGCAATAAAGTATATGTATAAGAATATTATAAGCACATGGCATGGAAAAATACCTGCTTAAAAATTAATCACTAAACAATTTGGCCCACTTGACAATGGGAAACAATTTGTTATACATGCCTGACAAGCAATCCAGGACAACAATTATATTAAGCCCTTCCTTTGCTTTTTTTTAGAAGTTTCTTAGGGAAGTTTTTAAAAGAAGCTAATTGTGTTAAGAAGTTTCTAGGTAGAAAACCCTGTTAGCTGATAACCAGAAAGCAGCTGGTCTCCGGCTGAAGGCCATATATTAAGATGAGTCCTTTGATGCTTAGGCTTTAGCTGGTAGGGGTGTACTGGCAGCTATCAGCTGTCTTAGGTAATTGTCTAAACTGAATTAATGAATTTTAGTGTAAGGTTTAGTTTTTTAATCTATTAACCTTGAAGGCTACCGTCTTGCTGAGACCCGTGGGAGCCAGTAGTCTATGGGAAAATAATGCACTGATTGTTTCTGCTTTGCTTCTATGCATATGATGATGTCATCTCACTGATTGCAAAAAATGAATAAAATAAGACCCACTGAGTCCCTCAGGAGGAGATACTTGCACCAAAAAAGAGTGTTGGTGTCTGCCTCACTCCCCTTCCTCTCAGCCCCTAAGTTTCGCCAACACCGTCTCATCTTTTCAGGGATTCCTGACACGACATTTTGCCGAGGCTGACTGCACAGCCAGCATGACAACGGAGGACGGTCCCTCTGGCCTCACTGTAGTTTGGAGGCAGCACCTACAGACTGAGGATGCTCCTGCATTGTCTAAGTCACCAGAAATACAGTCACATTTGGAAGGAGCCCTGGAAGTGGTTAGCTCACATCTGAAGCAGTCTCTGCATTAGTCTCATCCTCCCCAAACCATGAAATCGCAGGCGTCTCAACAATCTGACAGATGCTGCTGGGCTCTGACAGCGAGAACCCCCATTACTCATGGGTTCTGGGCCTCTTGAATAGGGATCCCTCCACCTCTGAGGAGTACAGGCATTTTCAGAAGTGACTGCATAATCACATGGGTCAGGATCCTAATGAATACTGTAGCGCCAGGAAGGTGCAGAGCAGTTTCTCTATGATTTGGGCAGACAGGTAGAGAAGTCTGGAGCCCTCGGTGCCTTTCTCAGGCTTTTACTGATCTTTCTACACCATTTGTAGTGAGATGACCAGGTGCAGGGCAGGCAGGGGAGCCTGGGGGAGCAGGCAACTGGCAGGTGTCCCAGCGTTGGGTGAATCTTTACTCTTTCTGGGCTCTCTCTGGCGTTCTCTCGTGGACTCCCTGCTGGTCTCCCCGTCCTCTGTGATGCTGCCCTTATATGCCCAGTCATGGCTCAGGCACACGTGTAAGCCCACAAGTGTTGATCATGGATGCTAATGGCAAGAGGACGGAAAAAACCTGATCACTTCCATTCATCCTACTTTCCACCCCCTCAAGGTTTTCCACCGTACATCTACACAATAGTTTCCCTTGGCGAATATGCGCCCTGCCGCCATGACCCACAAAAGTAAACAATACAAATGAATATAGCAGTGCAACAAAATACAACAGAATGCAACTAAGCCCAGGGAGGGCACCAACCTAGGGATAAAAAGACGATTATTGTCGCAGCAGATGATCCACCAATTCTGCTGCCAAAGGCGCTGCTTATGCGAGGGAGATCCACTCTTCACTCACCGCATCGCATCTGGCCTCCATCGCTTCCTGGCCTCCTCCGACTGTGGTCTTGTTGCAGGCGTGATTAATTGGCTTCAATGGAAAGTTGGCTCACAAAGAGAATTTTATTACTCTATTAGCCACACACACACTTATGTTCATGTAGGCAGCCAACCCCAAGTTCCCAGAGGACCTCTGCCTGGAGACAGTAGCTGCAACGTGTGTTAGCAGGGCCTGCCCCCAGGTGGAGTCCTCCGGCCATGGGAGTCTCTAGGCTCGAGGGCCCGAAATCTGATGGTCACGCAGGATGTTGAGCTGGTCTACAGCTGCTGTCAGAGAGCAGCCGCCGGTTCATGGGAGGAAGAACCAAGGAGTGGGGCTCGGGTGGTTGGTGGGGTGCTGTGAGGAGAGGTCTGGCTGGAGAGCAGTCCGAGTCCAAAGGGAGCAGTGAGTCGGACCCCAGAAGAGTAGCCTCTGGCAAGGCCTTCCTCAGAGCCAGTTTGGGACTGCTCCGAGTCTGCTTCATGAACCTGCTCCTTTTATACATCCGTATCAGGCTTAGGCTCAGGCACCGTCTGTTTTATGAGTCTTTAACAATCATGATGTGGACGCGGCCACTTTCACTCATGGCACTTGCAGGCATTTTAATATATTTTTAGTTTCACTTTCAGCCAATGTATTTATATTGCTTGTAAGCTTTATATGTTCATTGCAGGTCTCAGTCACAAGCCCACACACCACATCCACTCCCAGGATGAACCTATTCTGAGACTGGTGACACAATCCATACTCTTTTGGGGGTAACCCCGCAATCCCCAGGGTACTCACTGCTGTCACCCAACACTCTGCCTTCACAGCCACCAGTGTGACATGCAGACCCTGCACTCAGGCCAGCCCTTGGCACATGCACATGGGTCGGGGATCCATGGACACAAGCTCCACATATGGCCTCTCTTGGGGCCACAGTTCTTGGCCATGGGCTCCACCACAGCCCATTCCCCACCCATCCCCGAAGGATGGTTCCTCAGCTCCTCTCCCTTATTCAAAACAAACAGGGCATCACCCACAGGTGATTTAAGAGACTCCCCTGCCTTCTTTAGCATCCTGTCAGCTGCTTAACAACTTTTCAGATCTTCCCAACCTTAGCACTAGCTTTTGCATTGTCTAAGTTGGCTTTTTTTTTTTTTAGTATTTTTTTTAATAGAGGCATGTTTATTTATTTATTTGTTTGTTTGTTTGTCTATACATGCACTGGGTACAGTCAGAAGCGCGGGAGGGTGAGAGAATTCACCAGAGCCAGAGCGGGGAGCAGAGCAGGCAGAAGGACCGAAGTACACTGCTAAGGGGAGCAGCGGGCGGCAGGAGAGGTCTGTGCGCCATGTGGGACCCTCCTCCTGTGGCCGGGGAGCAGCCGGAGATCGAACCAGCACCACAGAGGCCACGGGCAGCTTCTCAACCCAGCGCTCAACCACTGCGCCACCGGGGAGGCCCTAAGTTGGCTTTTTGATCCATCTCCTCTGCCTGGCTGCAGAGAACCTCACACAAGGCTGCTTTGGGCCACCCAGGCCCACTGGCCATGCCTTGATTTTCATCTCCTGGGATGTACACTTAACCCCATCCACCCCGGGGCCCATAAACATAACATCATCCTGCCAGTGTCCCCCAGCCATCTCGCGGGATTGTTAGTCCACGTCCATTGGTTTTTTCCCTTGCTTTGGCACAGGGCGAGCTCTGGATGACGAATCCTGGTTCTCTTTCTTCCTCGACAAGTCTGCTGCCTCAGGGGTTGTGGGCTGGTCCTTGTGGGCCGTCTCCTCCTCCACTTGAGGTCTTATCTTGCAGCTCCCAGATCTCGGATCTCGTCCACCTCCTGCGCTCCTGCAGCGTCTTTAGCTCTTCCCACAGCTCCTGCACTTTGGTAACCTCCTGTGCTGCCACGGCACCTCCAGCGCTGTCACAGGCTCACGGTCTGCACCCCGCAGTCCCTCCAGAGGTCTTCTGAGGGCCACATACCCATCTGCATCCCATCATCCTGCCGACTACGCTATTGTAGCACTAGCAAGTTATGGAGTAGATTTTTCTAGGATCCAGGCAGACGGGGAAAGGAGCAGTCCTGGAGCCCTGGGTGGCTTTTGCAGCCTTTTAATGATCTTTCTACACCATTTGTAGTGCAGAGCAGGCAGGACTTGACCCCCCGTCTGTGTTTATGGGGGTCGGAGGTGCTGGAGCAATGCTGCGTGTCATGCGTCTGCCTTTGGCCAATCCAGACCTCAGGTGGGACAGAAAAAAATAACCTAGACCTGGGAACAAATGGGGTTCCAGTGATCAATGCAAGTTCTACCCAGGAGTATAGATGGCAGCAACCTGAAGAAAGAAGGCCCAGGCTTCTAAATGAATATTTTACTGTAAAGCTACTTAAGAGGAAGGTTGTCCAGAAGCCATCGCACAATTCCCCACTGAACCAGGAGATACTTCCCTCGCAGTGAACAAAATCATGTTGGTGTTTTCTGTTGGGGCTTACACTAATTAATAAATGTCTAAATCCTGGGACGGGAGGAATCTGTTTATACTGCAAAAATCACCTCACAGCAGCGTCCACATTGGTGTTAAATTGAATAAATGGGAAGACGGTAATAACTGGGTGGCATCATGGACCATTGCTCAATCAGCCTGCTACGGTCTAATTGGTCCTTTGTGTTTGATTCAGTCACAGCTGGAAATTGAAGTTCAAGTAAATATTGTTGTGTCAAGAAAGTGTGTCCCGTCTATTAGCCTTAGAAATTCTTCTTATATCTTAAAACCAAATGACACGTTTTACTTTTTTATGATTTATTTTATTTATGTATGCATACAAGAATTGTGGTGTAGGCCAGAGGGGTGGGGTTGAGAGTGTTCACCAGAAACAGAGTTGGAAGCAGAACAGGCAGATCCACTGAAATACACTGTTGAGCAGCAGACGAGACAGGAGAGGTCTACACTATGTGGGTAGCTCCCTGCCCTGAGATCCAACTCATGCTGGGATCAGTGAGGTACACCACAAGCTGGAAATGTGGGGGAAAGAGGGGAATGGCTGGGGGTCCAGAGAACAGCAGCAGGGGGGCGGCGGGGCCTGATCTGAGGACACCTTAGGGGGTGTGAGGGAGAAAGGCCTGAAGATAGTGGTGAGCAAAGACCCCGCCCACCTGCCAGCCCCCAGGTACAAGGTTGGTGGGGGAGGAAGCATCCTGAGGGTCAGGACCTCGCAGGTAGCCGTGTCCTCAGGAGACCAGGTTTCTGCCTGAGCTTCGCTTGAGATGAAGGGACATCCTGAGGGAGGGCTTTGGTGATTTTGCTGATCCTGGGCTGAGAACACCAGGGACCACGGTGGGAAGGCTTTATGGTTCCAGGAGGGGAGTAAGAGGAGACAGAATAGAGGTGCGCGGACACACTCATCCCTTGTGGAGATAGGAGCGAAGGATACTTGGTGACAGACACAAACAAGGAAAAGGACATGGTGAGATTAGTCAGGCAGGTGATGGCAGTGAGTCTGAGAGATGAAGGTCGGAGGAAAGGGACTGGGAGTCTCCCTTGGGCTCTATTAATGGAGATGAGGAGGTTTGGGGTGACCAGGTGTCAGTCTAGGGTGTGGACCCTTTCTTGGCCCCGATCCTGGGCAGAGTGCCTGACAGAGGACGGGGTCTCAAAGGACTCAGTATGAGTCCACTCCAGCCCTGACGGCGGGAAGACGCTCACCCCTGCTCTCAGATCGGCCTGGCCCTGCTGTTGGAGGCTCCTTGGGGCACCAGGTGTGAGCCCTGGTACAGGGGCCCCTCTTCCTCTCTGCTGAGGGAACAGAAAAGCCCGGAGTGGGCCTGGGGGACCTGTGCTCTTAGTGCCAGTAGTCCGTGGGCAGATCCACACCGTGGAGTGTTGTGTAAACAGAGAGAGGTTATTTCCACCTCCATACGATTTTATTCAAAAACCGAGTTTCAAAAAACTAACAGGAAGTAGAAGAAATGGTTTCAGTTTTCTGGGTTGTTGCCATTAAAGAACTAGAGAGAGGTGGGGCTGGGGAGAACATGGAACCCTCAGAGATGGCACAAGTGCTTCTGGCACTCTTCTCCTGCAGTCTCTGTCCCAGCCCTCACCTTGACACAAGCAGCAAGACTCCCCAGGATCCTCATCTGCCCCAATTGCTGCCCATCCTCCAGGTCAGCCCCCTCCCACCAAGCACAGCCCAGACCCTCCCACCTGCTCAACCAGAATCCCAGAGCAGCACAGCAGCGCCCCCGTGTGGCCACAGGGCTGAGCACAGGCGACCAGAGCCGCCCTTTCTCCTGCTCAGCCAGGCCCTCCCCAGGCTCCCTGGGGTCCCAGCAGCACAAAAAGGGCTTGAACACAAGAGGAGCCCCCACTCCGTGTCAGGTATGAAGTAGCAAGTGTTTCCCAAAACCCCACACTTATATCAGTGTTTCCTCCCCGCTGAGTCACCATGGACTGCCTTGGGGCAGTAAGACCTCCTGTCATTACAGCTGGGTCCAGGTGGGGAACCCCACAAACAAACTGGGTGCCCTCAGTCACCAGGGATGGAATATAAGACGCCTGAGACCCTGTTCCTTGTTCCTACTGCTGCCTTTGGAGTTGGACTCAGTCAAATGTGTCTCTAACCATAGGGTGGGGAGGGGAGGAGCCGCCTGGGGTGTTAGGTCCTGGGGCGACCTGGGGACACCCCAGGGAAAGTAAGGATAGAACAGAAATCAGGACGTGAAAGGACCAGATGTCACAGGAGGGGAGAGGAGGAGCCAGGGAAGAGAACTGCCCGGCCTGGGAGACAGCTGTGGGCAGTCTGGAGAGGGTCTCCAGGTTCTGGGCCCTAGAGAGCAAAGGGGAGATGCTGTGCCACCCCTGTAGGCACCAGACCCGGCCCCAAATTGCTGGGGTCTTCAGGGCCCCACCCCTTGTGGACGACCTCTCCAGTAACTAGTTGTCATGGTCTCAGTTGTCCCTTCCTCCCCTGTGGCAACCAGGCCAGGGACCCGAGGGCCTGTGCCTACCTGCAGGAGCCACTGACCTCACTGAGGCTACAGGCATCAGCGACAGTGCAGGCAGGTGCCCCACAGCTGCTTCCCAGCAGCAGCTCTGACACCCTCCTCAGCTGCAGCTCAAGGGATTCCTCTCGCTGGGGGCCTGCACCCAGACCCACAGGCTGGGTCATCAGGCCCAAATCTTTGCCATCCCCACCCCCTGAGCTTAGGAGCTCCGCAGCCCCACCCCAGTGTCTTTTCTACCTTGATGAATCACCCAGGGCTTGGGGGTGCTGGAGAGTGTGTTCCATAAAATCCATATGCTGAATTCTAACCCCTAATGTGATGGTTTTTGGGACCTTGGGGGATGATTAGGTGATGAAGCCTCATGAACGGGATTATGTCCCTGTGAGACACTCCAGAGAGCTCCTCACCATGTCCACCGTGTGAGGGCACCGTGGGAGGGCAGCCGGCTATGAATAGGGAAGAGACCGCTGGAATTTGCTGGCACCTTGATCTTGGACTTCTCAGACTCTAGGACTGAGAGAAATATGTTTCTGTTGTGCATGTGTCAGTTTACGACATTCTGATACCGTAGCCCAAAAGCCAGGAGATTGTTCCCCAGAGTCCTACATGCTGCGGGGTCCCCTCAGCTGCCATCTGGGCGACAGTTTCCGTGACCCCCAACCAGATGGACACACTTCCTGGCCCAAGAGACCTCAGAGGCAGTTGGTGGCCGGCACCACCCGTCTTCCCTGCTGTGTAGGGGGAAGCTAAGGAAATTGAGATGAAATGATAGCAGCAAACACACACAAATAGCAGGAAATGCTTATTTTGAACAGTTGTGTCCCCTGAAATTCACATATTGAAAACCTCAATATGATTGTACTTAGAGATACAACCTTTGAAAAGATAATTAAGGTTAAATGAGGTCATAAGCCTGGGGCCCTAATCTGACAGGACTGGTGGTTATGAGAAATATCAGAAATCTCTCTCCCCCCAACTTGTGTGCATGCACACACACACACACACACACACACACAGAAGCACCATGTGAGGCCATGTTGTGAAGTCCCAGCCACAAGTCAGGAAGAGAACCCTCATCAGCAAACAACTTCCTAGCACTTTGATCTTGGACTTCTGGCCTCCAACTGCTAGAAAACATATTTCTGTTCAACCCCCTAGTGTGTGGGATTTGGTGACGGCAGCCCGAGCAGACCAAGGCAACTTCCAAACCAAACTCCAGGCAACTCTCCCTTTCAGTCTCAGACGTACCAGCTTTACGGGGCTGGTCACAGCCTATATTCTCATCCATGATGTTCAGTGACTGTTCTGTGCCAGGCATGGTTCTGGGCCTGGTGATCATTTCATGAAATCAGAGAAAAAACTGCTTTCCTGATGCTTCCATCTGACAGGAAGACAGACAACCAATGAGAACATCGCAAGAGGAGTAAAGTGTGATACGTGTTCTTGTCCATCACTTGGTAACAAACAATCCCCCAGATAAAAGCATCTTTTATTCTCCCCCTTCTGCGGGGTGACAGGGTCAGTGGGCAGCTTCTCTGCTCCACATGCACAGGCTGGGGGTGCAGTGCCCTGAAACATCCAGGAGGATCCCTCCCAGGACGACAGGGGGTGCAGGCTGTGGGCTGGGGCTCACTGGGGCTGCTAACTGCATGGTTTGGCTGTCCCCAGCTTGGCTCCTGGGCTCCAGGAGGGAGTGTCCCCTGTGGACAAGTCAAACCCACAGGGGATCTGGTGTCAGAAACTCAGAATTCAAAAAGTATCACTGTACCAAAGCTGTTCAAAGATGAAGGGGAGGGAGGTGGTCACACCCCTAGGTAGGCAGTGGCGGCGTCACACTGCAGAAGGGAATGTGGGTGAGTATTGTTGAGCCCGTCTTGGGAAAAGGCCCCTGTACAGTGTGTCAGAAAGTGAAAGGAGAGGGCCTCCCTGGTGGCACAGGCAGTTGAGCACAGCACTGTGAAGCTGTCCACAGCCTCTGCATTGCAGGTTCAATCCCTGCCAGCCGGGGAGATACCCACATGGTGCAGCAGACCTCTCCTGTCTCGTCAGCTGTTCCCCTCAGCAGTGTATTTCAGTCAGTCTGCCTGTTCTGTTCCCCACTTTGTCTCTGGTGAATCCTCTCACCCTTCCTTACATCTTTCCCATACCCCGGTTCTTGTATAAATAAATAAATCTTTTTTTAAAAAAAGTGACAGGAGATAGAGGAAAACTGCAGAGTGAACACCCAAGGCAAGCAGATGGGAGGGGCACTTGTAAAGAAGGTGGTCAGGGCTGGCCTCAGTGGGTGACAGTTGAGCAAAATTGAAGCAGGAGAGACTGAGGCACACAGGGACTTGCAGGGACGCCTTCCTGGGTTGCCTCTGCGTGTACAAGGCTGCACGGGGCAGGCATTAATGTTGCGTGGAAATAGAGGGGCTCAGTTAGCCAGACTCCTACAGGGAGCTGTGGGGACCCCCTTCCTGCTCTGGCCCTCAGAAGCCCTGGGCTGGGGAGGAGAAGGCATTGCTTTGGGGGGCAGATGAGTGGGAGGGGAAGAGAGCTGTGGTGGGCAGCTCACTCAGTCTCTAGTCTCCCTCGTGTGGCCAGGGTGGTGGTGACTGCCGTGAGGACCCTGGGGCTATTACACTGCAGGGGGGCTGGGCATGTGATGAGGGCGCTTCCCCTCTGGCTTTCTCCCCCACACCTCACAACCCCCATCTAATCATGAGAAGATTTCAGACACACTCGAAGAATGACAGTGTACAAAGTATCTGTCCAGTACTCTTCACAACTTTCAAGGTCATGGAAATAGGTAAGAACTTAGAAACTAGAAGACTGGTTTCCATAGAGACAGAGACAAGAGGGACACAACTGGAGGTGGCTGGACTGGATCCCGGAATGGAAAAAAGGCATAAGTAGAAAAACGGGTGAAATCCAAAACAGGTCTATAGTTCAGCTAATGGTGTTATACATGTCAGCTTCTTGGTCTCAGCACAGCTTTGTTAGATATTAACATTAAGAGAGACTGGGTGAAAGGTGTAAGCGACCTCTGTGCTAGCTTCACAGCATTTCTTCAAATCTAACGTGATTCAAAAAATAACTTTAAAAAGTGCAATGAGGGCCTCCCTGGTGGCGCAAGGGCTTTTGTCTCAGCACTGTGCAGCTATGGGCCGCCACGGCAGCACGAGTTTGAGCCATAGCCCAGGTCAACACTGCCAGAGCTCAGGGATGCCCACAGGGTGCATGCTGAGCTTGGGGCCAGGGAGCTACCCACATGGCGCAGCAGACCTCTCCTGTCTCACCTGCTACTTCCCTCAGCTGTGAATCTGCCTGTTCTGCTCCCTACTCTCTCTGTGCTGGGTCCTCTCACCCACCCAGCCCGGCACCCCTGGCCTATACCCCATCTGCCCTATACTTATTCTTCTACAAAATAAATAAAATTTTTAAAAATGTTACAGGGTCTTCTTTTTTCTCTGCAAAGTAGGAACAGGTAGTGGGAGGCCTTGGCCTCACCTAAACAAGCTTCAATGCCCCCTCCCCCAGGTACAGAAGCACCGACTGACCTCCAGGAGGGTCACCCTCTGAGTTCCTGGATGCCCCTCCCTCACACCCCCTCTCATCACAGGAGCCATCTTCCCATTCTTTAGCACATGTCCCAGGTAGCGAGCTGGTTAGCAGCTGCCCCGCCCAGCAATCCTGCTTCTGAGGCCTGCTTCTCTGATGACTCCCTTTTCCCTGACAATCAAAGCTGGAATCCTCCACTCGCTCTGCAACACCCCTGCCCACAGCGGTGTGACTGTGCGCTCCAGCCCCTGCAGGACACGCTGCCAAAGCCTGCCCTGTGCACAAGGCTCACACATGCAGGTGCAGACGGGGCTTTGGTTCTAGCACTGGAGCTGAAGGGAGAGCTCGCTGCTTCAACAAAGCTTGTGCCAGAAGCCACAGCGCCAGGAGATGGTGCCGGAGGATCAGAGGTGGTGCACAGCTCTCAGAGGAGGCCGCATACAGGCCAGCAGTGATGGTCAGCAGGCATGGGTGCCAGAGATGCCAGTGTCACAGCTCATAGAGATGCCATTGTACCATCAGCAAACAGCTTTAGAGAGGCTGGGCATAAGCCACCAGCAAATAGCTCCTTTAGAAACACCAGGGACAGCCTGACGGTGCTCTCTGCAGGCGATGTCAGAGGCAGGGCCAGAGGGAGTTGTAGAGATCATGTCTCCCGAAAGGTCTCAAAGGTATATTGAGGTCTCGAAGTCCACAGAGGTCTTTACAAAGATCTTTCTAGGAGCACTTACAAATCTGACCTGCAGCCATCTGTCACGTGGCTCAAGCTGGCTGCTGCTCTGGCTTGTAAACTCTTCAAGCTTGATCGGTCCCTTTATAATTCCACTTGTTTTGTTGGTGTCAGTTGAGCTCCAATCTAATTGGTCTGCTTAGAGCCCTGAATGGTCTCAAACCTTCAGTGGTACCTGTGAGAGCTCAATTCTGACTGGTCCATTTACAATTCTGGCACTGTATTCATAAATGAAACACCAGCCAGTGTGTCCAGATGCCTGAGGTCAGGTAGTCTCACCCTGGAGTGCAGGCCACTGTCACTCAAAGCCCACTAGATGAGTCCACAGGCTGCACACAGTAAGATCCCCTCTCCCCAGGGCATCAGGGATCACAGTGGGAGTGGGCTTCAGCAGGGCCAGGTACTTACCTGAGCACCCAGGCACCCCTCTACCACAGCTCATCAGGCCAGTCTCCCACCTGCCACAGCACAGCCCAGGTCAGTGTTGCCAGACCTCAGGGATGGCCACAGGCTGCATGCTAAGCTTTTGGGTGCTGACACACCATGGGCCTCTCTCCTTGTGGCTTGTGTCAAACCTCGCTGCTGAAGCGGGCCTCAGCAAAGTCCGTCACACCCCACTGATTACACCAGGTTGCAGGGATCCTCATTTAACGTAGTTACTGAAAAATGACCATTGTATAATTCTACCCTAGAGGACAATCCACCACCACCCCCCAGGACAAACCCACCGGGGCTATCCCCTCTTGGTTGGCTCCTGGCAGCGTGGACAGCACATGGTCCCTCGGTGGATCTAAGAATGACTCAGCTATGACAGGCCTGGCAGAAGCTGTGGCCACAGGAGGTGCTCCCAGGGCCCCTATCTGCAGGCAAAAGCTACAGGTCCCCTCTGCCAGGAGGGTCCAGTCATGGCCCCAAAGTCATGACTGTCCTGCAAGGTGGGTGAGGAAGGGTGACAAATTGAGAGCAGAGGAGACACTCAAGGCAGAGGTGACCATACCTGCCCTGGTCAGGCCACAGGAGCCTCCTCCCTGCCCCGCACACTCTCACCCTCTCCAGTCTCTGCTCCCCACGACGCCCCAGGCCTTTCTCAACATGGACCATCACCTGTGTCTTTCTGCTCCCCACACCAGGCAGGGAGGGCTCACAGGGCCTGTCATCACCTCCACTTTCTCTCTCACCTCACCTGCCTCCATCACCAGAGGAATTTCCTCCAATATCAGGAGGAATTTTTAAAATTCGACTTATCAATAGTAAGACGGCCTGGGCAGATAGTGAGGCGCCTGTCACTAAGAGGACCCATTCTGGATGTTTCCAGTGGATGTGACCACACTGAGGCCTCAGCCTTCTCAGCTCAGAGACCCTTCCTCACTACAGCTCCACAGCAGGGGGGCCCTGGTCGGGTCAGAGCCCTGGGTCCCCGCTGTGTGACCTGGGCTGTGTTTCTGAGTCTCACTCCCACAGTCACTAGTTATGCTGGGATCATGGTATCTGACAACTCACAGGGTGTTGTGGGTTAAACTGAATAATTCATGCAAATGTTTGTTTTATTTTCATTGTTGGCTTTTTCTCCTTTTTTTTATTTACATCATGAAAACTCAATTCCACACTTTCTCCCTCTCCCAGATTGTTATTTTGTGTGTGTGTGATTGCACAGCATTGTTATAGCAACAACAAAAATGAAAGAACTTTTATAGTATCTATGCTTCTGTATGGACACTAGTGTTTGTTTTCCTGTCAGAAAAGGAGTTCAGGACACAGAGTGGGGGAAACATTTGCATATCATGAATCTGATAAAGGACTGTATCTAGAATTTACAAAAAATAAAAAAGCTTAAAACTCAATGAGAAGAAAGAAACAACCCAGTTTTAAAAAGGACAAAGCAGTGTTGTAAATGAATGGTGCCTCATTTGAAAAATGGACAAAAGTCTTTAACAGTCACTTCACCGAGAAGACACACAGATGACAAGGAAGAACATGAACAGATGCTCAGCATCACGGGGCACTAGGGAAAGACAAAAAGAACAACAGCGACGCCATCACACCTAGTAGGGACTGAAAAATGCAAACCCTGCATAGGTGCTGCCAGGACGTGGACAACATGAGCCTCATCACTGCCAGCAAAAGTGCAAAATGTGTGGAAGATCTTTGACAGTTTCTTTGAAAACCAAAAAACCTGACATACAGCCCAGTGATCACTGCCCCAGCTAGTTACCCACTAATTTGAAACTTATATTTGCACAAAACCCTGCATGCATGCAAATATTTATAGCAGAACACCCATAAGTGTGAGTTGCACATAGTGCTTCCTTCCAAAGACAACAGCATTTAAATAAATGGAACAAAAAGAAGTTTGGCAGGAAGAAATCTGGGAAACACTGCCTTAGCCTGGTGTTGAAGGTTAACACCATCAGTGATCAGTCAGGTGGACATGATGAGCACTGACGTGTTGAGTGGACAATGGCCCTGCACCCCTGGGGTCTGCTTCCCCAAACCCACAGTCCCACTCAAAAACAAACAAAAAAAAAAAAACCTTAAATTGAGGTACTATGTTCCTGAGTAGTGCTTCTTGATGGAGCCTGAGAGTGAAAAATTAGGCCTCCCTCGTGGCGCAAGGGGTTAAGACACAACCTATGAAGCTGTCTGCAGCCACTGCAGCATGAGTTTGATCTCCAGCCAGGGAGCTACCCACATGGCGCAACAGACCTCTCCTGGCTTGCCCACTGCTCCCCTCAGCAGTGTATTTCAGTCAATCTGTGTGTTCTATTCCCCACTCTGTCTCTGGTGAATCCTCTCACCCCTCACCCCTCCAGACACACACACCTCTGGCCTGTGCCCCTGTTCTTATATGCATAAATAAATTAATCTTTTAAAAAAAAAAAAAAGAGTAGAAAATTAGGGTGGAGGGGTCACATGACCAGAAACTGGAGATGGGGGTAGAAGTTATTAATATAGTTATTAAACCAACTATAGAAATGAAAAACGCTTTGGGCCAACTGCTACAGCAAGTATCAGACGCTACAGGACGTATACAGACCAGAGCTGGGATATGCGGATGGAGCCACTGCAGAGAATCACTGGTCCTGACAAATCAGCCTAGTCACGCCATGGAAGTCATTCATTTAAAGACAAATAACAATTGCACAAAGGAATGAGCCCTCCCAACTAGAACACCACCTCAGTGCCCTTTCTGACCTGGGAAGAGACAGCTCTGCTCCCAAGGCTGCCGCCTGGGCCTGCAGGCTTCTCCTAACACACCTGCCGTCTCCAGGGCAGCTCCTCCTGCCTGCTGGTGTCTGCACAAGCATCTTCTTCTTTCCTTTTGTGTGTGGGGCGGGGAGGGGTAGGAGCATGGGGGGGTGGGCGTGGAGTGTGGAGGCCGGGACACGCACACCACTGAAAGGAGGACCTTGGGGGTGAAACTTTTCTTCTAAGAGGTGACCCAAGAAACCCCATCTGTGAACCCACGACCTCTCCAAAACATCACTCCTCACCAAAGTCAATGTTTCAAAAATGACGAAAGTCTGAGAAACTATCATCCAGGCAAACTGGGTGGGATTATGGAGCATAAAATGGACATTAGCAAAAACTAATGGAAGTATGGCGCTTAGTAATTATGTCAACACTGCTTCATTAGTTGTAAAAAAACTTTACTCATGTAGGATGTTAACAAAATTAGAAATGCTGTGGGATAAATAAGAACTGTACAACCTTTGCAACTTCTCTGTAAGTCTCACAGTAGTCTTTATATTTTATTTTTTTAAAGATTTATTTATTTATGCATACAAGAACTGGGGTACAGACCAGAGGTGTGGGGGGTGAGAGGATTCACCAGAGACAGAGTGGGGAACAGAGCAGGTAAATTGACTGAAATACACTGCTGAGGGGAGCAGCAGGAGAGTCAGGAGAGGTCTGCTGTGCATGTGGGTACCTCCCTGGCCGGAGATCAAACTTGCGCTGCAGAGGCTGCAGATAGTTTCAAAGGTTGCCTCTTAACCCCTTGCACCACCAGGGAGGCCCTAAATGTTTTGGGGTTTTTTTAATGCCCTCCAAATTTTACAGGTTGTAGAAGGAAAAAATCTGTCTAATTTCCAGTTTTCCTAGGCGTTCTGAGAAGGAAAGATGGAAACCTCACACACAGGGCAGGGCTCTGGAGTGTCCTCTCCTCTGAGCCCTGGTTTTCTTGCTCCACACAGAGCATCTCAGCCCCCAGGACGCCTCCCTCCAGGACCCCCAACTCTGAGAATTCTTTAGAATTCTCTGTGTGCATTAGGTCTTTCCCAGACTCCAGAACAGCGCGGCAGCGCCCCCGTGTGGCCACAGGGCTGAGCACAGGAGCCCAGAGCTGCCCTTTCTCCTCAGCCAGACCCTCCCCAGGCTCCCAGGGCCCCAGCTGCAGGACAGGGTCTGCACACAAGGGGGCGCCTGAGTATGTGTCAGTTTATCCTTATTTTACTCTCCAGTGGTCTCTGGGACATAACAACTTGTTCCTAGGTTCTGGGCAAATCCCCAAATATATAGGCTACCTCAGTCCGTTGGTATAGAAACTTAGATCCCAGGGTCCCTGTAATTTGTTTCTGCTTCTGTTTCCAAGGACAAAAGCCCCTCCTCCTGGGAATCACCTCACATTCTCCATCCTTTGGAGGACAGGAGGGGCCTAGGAGAGCCCCCAGGGCAATGGCTAGGAAGATGGGGAGACTCCTGGAAAAGAGCAGAGGATGGAAATGGGGACTTTAGGGATCAGATGTGTAAAGGGGTGCAGTGGGGAGCCAGAGAGGACCGGGCAGGGAAGGGGCAGCATAGGGGACACTGTGGGGGGAAGGTCTGTGTGGGTGACATGTGCTCTCACTGGGGGGCTGGGAGCGTCTGTCCCACCTGGTTGAATGCAGCAGTGCTGGCCTGTAACTGCCCAGGGAACTGCGCACATCCGGGGCCCTCCTGTCCTTGCAGGGCTGGTGTCACCCACACACACACATGCTGGTAACGGAGAGGACTGTAACAGGGGGGTCCCCAGGGGAGGATCCAGTTTCCCTGCCCCACCCAAGGAGGGTGGAACTGAGCAGGGAGAAGCAGCAGCTGGAGAGGATTCTGGAGAAGGAAGGAAGCAGGATGAGCCACAAGGAGACCTGGAGGAGGCACATGGAGCAGAGAGACACGTGAAGAAGCTGCACTTGCTTCTTGGCCTTGGACTGGGTGGCACAGATGTGGGTAAGAGACCCGTAGGGAGGTTACAATGGCAGCTTCTATCTTGATTTTGCTCTTTTCCTTCCAGACTTGTCAGTCCCGTCCACCCTTTCTCTATGGGCCCCTGCCAGGAGGTGATTTAGGTGGCATTCAGGTCCTGCTTGGGCCAACCATGTTGGCTGAATATTTACCCACAAGGGGACAGGTGACTTTGAATGTTTGATTTGGAAACTATTCTTTGCTTTTTCTTTGTTGCACACTAATTGTATTAAAGTTCCTTTCCATTAAAGGTCTTACATGTTTTGTCTTGATGCAGCAGATGGCAGAGTATGGGGGAGATAGATGGATAAGGGGAGTCCTTAACCTATCCTTACCCAGAACATCTCCCTAGTTCCCCAATGCTGGGGTGTCAGGGAAATTCAGGGGGCCAAGAGGAGGGCAGAGCAAGGCCTGAGGCGCCCTGGAGGACCAGCCCCGGGGGCTGATTCTGGGGGGCTCCAGGGCCCCACTCGCTGCAGGGAGGTCAGACTCAGCCCTGCACACAGCTCCAGGACACTGACAGCCCCTCGTGCCGTGACCCTGCAGACACCGCTCAGGATAGCATGAAGAAAAAGAAATGAACAGAAAATTAAATGGAATCTAAAAAAGGTAGACATAGTTTTTTTTAATCACGTTTATTTTGAAAGACACTTCAAGGGACATCGAATCCTTGTCTGACAGCTCATTGTTATCCTGACCTTGACTGTCTGAGTTACACTGGAGCACCTGTTCATTGTGAGAAAACAGCCACTGATCAATTTATCGCCTTAATTTATTAATGGTTTGTACAAAATCACTTCCTACTTTGTACCTAAAACAACAGGTACAATCTGGCATCTGACTATGCATTCCACCCACCAAACAACTCTGCCTGGCCCCGTGAGAGGGCGTGAGAGGTGACCAGGCTCTCCTTCAGTCCCTTGGGACAGGATGAACTAGAACCAGGGAAACAAAAGTGTTCTGGCAGTTTCCCAGAGAATTCAGATGGCACTCAGAGAGGTGGAGAGAGATTTAATTGTCACACTGGCAGGCTCAGTGGGATCGCTCCCCAAAGGGCTGAGCACCAAGGAACAAGAATGGCAAGGTTTTATACAGTTTGTATGAGAAACTTGCTATCCCATCTCTCATGGCATAAGCATTCTTTATTGTTCGGGAAGGGGGTTCAAGGGTGTCATGGCAACCACCTCAGACAAGCATTGCGGTACACCCAGCAACTTCTCCAGCAAACAGCAGAACCAAAGCGGTAGACTCCCCCAAGCAGCAGATTTGGGAAGGTGACAGAAACTAAGCATCAGACTCCCCCAAGCAGGAGGTTTGGGAAACATCCTGCTTCAGGTTATCATTGTGTTCTAAATCAGGGGGTCGTGACTGGATTACGAAGGTGTGGTACATGTACACAGTGGAATACTACTCAGTGATCAAAAACATAAACTCATGCCATTTGGGAAATATGGATGGGGTAGGAAGGGATACTAAGTTTGATAAGTCAGAAGGAAAAAATAAATATCAGATGATTTCCCTTATATGTGGGATATACGGAAATCAAACAAAGGGTCAGATAATGACAAAACTTGCAACCTGATCCTAGATCTGAGGCCTACAGCAGGGGAAGGGAGAGAGATGGTTCCAACCAGGGAAGGGAAGAGCACAAGGGACTGTAGTGATGGATCATGGGTGCTATGGTGGTGCGAGAACTATAAGGACTACACCTGAGAGAGAAATCAAATATTATACAAAAATTAACAATGATGTAAGAGAACAAATAGATTTAATAAAAATTTTTATATCAATCACTGACAGCTAGAAAACAAATAAAATTAAATAAAGCAGAGGATTCTGAAGTTACAAAATGGGGGGAGAGAAATCCTATAACATTCAGCCCCACACAGGCTGAGCTCTCATTCTATGATGGAAAATAATATTGAAGAAATTCGGGTGAATTACATTAAGTGATAACATTCTCAATAGCCCACTGCATCCTAAGACTGTCCCTCTCACAGCTCCCCACAGCCTGGCCCCATCCTCTGGGGTGTCCCAGGGGGTGAGAGACATCCCAGAGTCCTGGGACCTGTTGCTGCCCGAGGAAGCACAAAAGAGACCTTGTCAGAGCCCAGAGATGAGACCCTCAGAGGAACTGATGAGGGTGACTCTCCCTAGAGTTCCCTCTACGCTGTCCTCAGGGGCTCAGGATCCAGCCCCTGATCCACACTTACCTGCAGCCTGACTGTAGCTGATTGCATGTACCCCTGTGGGAAGAAACATCATGTGAGACAAGGGAGGAGTCAGCCCATGGAACCCTAAAGAAATCCCCAAGTCTGAGTCACAGGGAAGTTTCTAGAACAGTGACTGAAGACCCAGGTCAGGACTGGGATATATGAAGAATGGATATGAAAGAGAATTGGAGTCTTTCCTCAGCAGGGTCCTTCCCCTATGACATTTACTGGGAAACAGATCCCCATCACCACAGTTATAAGGGGAACAATTGGTGATTCATTTTCACAAGTGCTTTACAAAAGAGTGAGTGTTCGCAATCAGCTCCAGACTGGGCAACACATGTGTGTGGATCGGATTCCCTACTAACCAGGAAGGGTAAGTTCTCCCTGGGACATGAAAGCCCCCAGTGGACAAGATCCCCCACTCCCTTCCCTACCTGAGCGCCTATTCCTCCACCACACAGCGGCAGCCACCGCAGCTCCAGTGAGCACAGCTCCAAGGACAACCAGGCCAGCAATGAGGCCCGCGGTGGGGATGGTGGGCTGAGAAGGGGGCACTGGAAGGGACAGGAAGGTGAGACACTGAGCCCCAGGCTACATCAGGACCCTCTGAAGGTCTCCAGAAGGGCTCCTGATGACCCTGAGCAGAAGCTCAGTGCCCATGTTCTCTCCTTACCCCAAGTCAGGACTGTAGGCTCCAACAGTCCCTCATGATGCACATGGCACGTGTAGCTCTGCTCCTCACCAGAAGGCACCACCACAGCCGCCCACTTCTGGAAGGTTCCATTTCCCCCAGGCCTGGTCGCCACCAGATCCGTGGTCTGGGTCAGGTTCTCCCCATCTCGCTGCCAGGTCAGGGTGATGTCCGCAGGGTAGAAGCCCAGGGCCCAGCACTTCAGGGTGACCTTCTGGTCAGAGGTGGGGTGGTGGGTCACCTGTGTCTTTGGGGGATCTGAGGAGAAGGGTCAAAAAATTCACACTTTGGGTTTTTCCTTCCTGGACACTGAAGCAGCCTCACCGACCATCCTCAGAATGGACATGACAGTTGGTTTGGAGGGAGGAAGCACAAAGCACAGAAATCAGCCTGGTCTGGAGAATCTGGGATAATCGGGTGAGAGCCCAGGGTAGGAGGATGCAGGTCTCTAAGGAGAACACAGACATTCGCTCTTGACCTGGGTGGAGGGTGAATGACACAGAAAGGCAGGAGTCAGATCCAGAAATGTTCTCAGACCAAAAACAAGACCTTGAAAGAGAAACTCATGGTTCCCAGGATGGCTGCCGGGTCAAAAGCCTCCAGGGAAGAGTTATTTCAGGATGGCCTCCCTCCCTCAGGAGAGACTGGATTCCTTAACCGTCCAGAAAAGTGGTGTCTTCTGGGCGAGTCTCTCTCTAGCACAGAACATGAAACCCAGGGGACTCTCCCTCTCTGCCCAGAAAGCAGGTGCTGTTCTGCCCATTATTCCATTTTCCCTGTGGGGCGCCAGGAGAGGGGAGGTCCGAGGCCTTGTGGCCCCTCTTACCTGAGCGCTGCAGCACCTCCTTCCCCAAAAACAGGAATCTGAGGAGCCACTGGAAGCACCTGCTCTGCACACTGTGCCTGACACGCTCGGCCCTCCCCGAGGCCTCCCACTCCTGCTGGATGATCTGAGCCACCGAGTCCGCGGGGATCCAGGAGCGCAGGTCCTCGCTCAGGGAGATGAAATCCGCGCCGTCGTAGGCGAACTTTTCATACCCGCCGCGGAGGCTCAGGTCTGGCCCCACTTCACAGCCAAACATGCTCTGGAGGGTGTGAGACCCTGTGCCCCGCCCAGCGGTCAGCCCAGGGGTCACCCCCCAATCACATCACCCTCCCCCACACACACACCCTGAATAAACCTAAACTGAAATGAAAGGGCCGGCAGGACAGTCCCTTCCCGGGGGAGGGGCCTGGTAGATCCACCAGCCTCGAGGGGTCAGTGGACCCTGAAACTCGGGACACCCCGGCCTTAGGGTGGGAATGGGGGGTGACCTGACCCCGGCCCCGCCCCGTGAAGCTCACCGCCCTCGCTCTGGCTGTAGCGGCCGCGCAGGTCCCTCAGGAGTGCTTCGAACCACTGTGCATTGTTCCTTTGGATCCCAGTCTCCTCATCCAGGGCCTCCTGCCCCACCTGCCCCGCCCAGGGCTTCCGCGGCTCCACACTCTGGCCCGGAGAGCTGATGTTGAACCGCCCGAACTGCGTGTCGTCCACGTAGCCCACGGCGATGTAGCGGGGCTCCCCGTTGTGGCTATTGTTGTTGCTGTTGTTGTTGCCGTTGTGGTACATCGTGGTGGAGAAACACCTCAGGGAGTGGGAGCCTGGGGGCGGGAGGGAGACCCGGGCTGACCCTCCTCTCAGCAAGGGCCCAGGGCCCAGGGAGATGGGCCTGGAGGGCAGAAAGGGGCGAGGCCGTGAGAGTGAAAAGGGGGGTGGGCCAAGAAGGGCCCAGACTCAGGGGACCAGAGCACTCAGGGGAGGCGGGAGGGACAGAAGGGGCCACAACACAACGGGCCTGAAGGGGCTACAAGAGGTTGGGAGGAGATGAGCCTTTCCTGGGGTCCTGCACCCGCAGGGGGCTCCTTGCTCCTCCCTCCTGGAGCAACAGTGTCCAGCTGGACATGCACTCACCCGCCGGGGTCTCCATCAGGGCCAGGGGCGCCCAGAGCAGCAGCAGGAGGGTGAGGGGCATCACACCCCATCCAGGGGTCTGGGGAGAAGGAGTCCAGGTCCTTGGAGACTTTGTAACTGGAGCAGGATGATGCTGATTGTCTTCCCTGGACACCCCCAGAAAATGGGGAGAGAGAATGGGGGTGAGTGTGGGGTCATCAAGGCTGCACCACCCCACAGAGCCTGTGAGAGGGAGACATGATGCTGTAACAGGGTGACATCCACAGAAAGGGGAGGCTCCAAATTCCCTTCCCCACTTTAGGGAGGAGTGGATTTGGGCTGGGAGAAGCAGCAGCCTGGAGGAATGAAGAAGCTAGTAGTGTTTTCAGATAATTATGAATATTGATACTAAATTAAAACTGTACAGATGGTAGTTTTTCGAAGGTTATTTGCTAAATGAAACCTGAAATAATATCTGGAATATTTCCTATTCTGTTACATTTCCATAGGCCTCTCTTGCATACTGGCTGGAACTTGTGCTAAGGTATGATTTTTTAAGGTGAAACATTGTTTCACTAAGTTACATAGCTTTTTAGTGTTAATTACACTGGAATCAAATGATCAAAAAAGTTTTAGTTTTTAATCACAAATCTCAAAAGAAAAATTTGTACTGTAAATTGTAAAGTAGTGATCACTCAATTTTTCATAATTCTAGTTTTATCTGACAGCTTATATTTTATCAGGCAAAATTACTGTCATTTGCCAATTGTTGATTTTCTACAAGAAACAGACATTCACCCTCCCTGGTGGCACAGCGGGTTGAGCACAGCGCTGTGAGGCTGTCCGCAGCCTCTGCAGCACGGGTTCAATTCCTGGCAGGCCCAGGAGAGTCCCACACAGCATGGCAGATCTCTCCTGTCGCAACCACTGCTCCCCTCAACAGTGCTTTCATCTGTCTGCCTGTCTGCTCCCCACTCTGTCTCTGGTGACTCCTCTCACCCTCCCACACTTTTGGCCTGTACCCCAGCTATTGCATAAGTAATAAAAAAAAATCTTTAAAAAAAAAGAACCAGACATTCATTTTGAGGAAAGTGTCTGCTAATTAACCAAATTTAAATGACCTTAGTTTTTGTCATTTATCCCTTCAGGTAAGATTGGTGTTGCCCACAAATAAAAAGAGTCTAATTCATCTCATACAAACATTTTCCTCGGGACACGGTACTTGGGATGCCGCAGAAGTGCTCTGTGTGTCCTTCCAGGTCAGCACACCAGATCTTTTAAAATGTGGAGTTGAGGGTGACACAATAATGAAGATAACTTTTAATGCTTTTTCCAGGACATTTTCAAGTGAAACTGACTTTGACTTTTGTTCCTGCAGGTAAGTGCTGGTGAAGAATTACTGCTTCTGCAGTGGTACTATAAGCTCCACTCTTACTTAATTTTACCTCAGCAAATGCCAAAATAGTGAAAAGACAATTGTGTCTAAGTGATGTTTTGAATCTAGTTTTACCCCATGGATCCCATGAAAGGCTCTGGGTGACTTCAAGGGCTCCACAGACCACACTTTGAGAAATGCTTTTCTCAGTGAACCAGGGAGCATCTCCCAAGTGTTCTCTGCCTTTGCCTCCTCTTCACTTCCCAGAATCCCTCTCCCTGGCTGGCTCCTGCCTCCCCAAGCTGCCTCCCCTGCAGATACAATGGGGAGCAGAAAGAGGCCCCTGGAGACATGGAGCTTGCACCGTCAGGAGAGATGGACACTGAGTAAAGGACACAAAGACACGTGTAAACCCGACCTGAGCCCCGCGCTGGGAGGAAGGAGCGTGTATACTGTGAAAGCAGAGAAGCAGGAGCCCTAACACTATTATCAACAGTATCAAGAGATGAAAAAAATATTAAAAACAAATTAAGCATAAGGAAAACAGATTATATCTCTTCCCACAGCTGTCACTCCTGCCCCTAACACACACGTGCTCTGTCCCCATAAACCAGCCTGTCCCCTCTTCCCTCAGCCCCCATCCACATCCTGCCCCAGGACCCAACCACATTGAGGAGGCCTGTGGCTTAATCTGTCTCCTGGTCCTGGCCCCATCCTCACCTTCATCTGCTCTTCTCCTCACTTATGATGCTTTGAAGGACAGGCCTCCCCAAGATGTTCAGAAAGGTGTCCCCCAAACAGGCCACTTTGGCATGTGAATTATTTCCATCTGAGGTTCATCAGGGGTTCATCTTAAGAAACGTTTACCACTTTGTCACACAACCAACCCACACAGGTAGGTCCATTACCAGTTCTAGTGGGGGGCCTGTTGATGTCTTGATGCTCTCCGCTTTTCATCGTCACCATACTCCATCGCACTCTCCACTCTCCGCTTCTTCATCCACTTCACCCCACTCTGTTCTCAGCACTGCATTGCACTGCGCTGCACCACACCATGCACACCATGGCACACGGCGCCATACCATTTGGCTGAGTGCGCATGCACAGTGGGAGGGCGGAAAAGTCTGATGCTTTACCCCCCTACTTATCCCACAATCCACCCCCTCAGGGTTTTCTGCCATACAGACTACATACAAGTATATACAAGTTTCCTTTAACAAACATAAGCACTGCAGCCATGGCCCACAAAAGCAAACAGCATACATACATCACAGCATAACTAAGTTCAATTCTCCAAGGGACAGAAAGATAAAGAAGTCACTGGTACCAGCAATGGGAGATCCCTCCCATCTGGCAATATACATGCCAATTTTGTGTCCAAAGATAATATCGTAGCTGTCATCAGTGGCCTTCCAGGTTGTGAGTACCATGCTCACTTTGCCAGCGAAGAGGCATCAGTGGGCTCTACATGTAGCAAGAGTGGAGAGCTCATAATAGGCCACAGAGTCATCACAAATGTCCCCTTTAGGATTGCCTTTTGATCTGCCACCCCAGGGTGGGTAACACGCACCTGTGGCGACCACTGTGCAGTCACCCATGGTGTTATTTGTAAACTGGCCTCCAGGCCATGACCCCAAGGGGCTATCAGAGCCACCCAGCGCACATGGGGAGCCTTCACAGTCCAGCGCCACTCCCAGTCCACAGTCTGCCCTGGGTCCACTCCCATCGGGGCTGGCAATAAAAGGTTGCCCTGCTGTCCAAATGCAGGATTTAACAAAATATCTGAAGTTTGTATCTGCAATTGGATGGGCACAGTGGCACGATGCAGCAGTACCTCCACTGGAGCCAGGCTGCCTTTCCTGCTCCTCTCATTTAGTGTTTGTAGCACGTCCCACAGACGTTGGCTCCACCTGGCCAGTGTCAGCCCTTGCTTTAGCAGTCCGTTATACTGCTCTATGATCCCTGCAGATTGGGGATTATAGGGAGTGTGAAACTTCCATTCAACACCCATGTCCTTGGCCCACTGCTGCACCAGGGCTCCTGTCAAATGAGTCCCTCGGTCGCTCTCCACTACCAGCAGACGTCCATATGCAGCACATAGGCGTGCCAGTGCCGCCAAAACTGCCTTTTGGTCCACATGTGGAGCTGCCAATAACCCGGTAGCAGTGTCTACACAGGTGACCGCATACTGTTTTCCAATCGTAGCGAGGTAGTGGTCCAATGATGTCAATCTGCCAGCGTGTCAGGGGTACCTGTCCCCGCAACACCTGGCCTGCGGATGCGAAAGGTCTCCAGGGGTAAGTCCTGGAACACACTACACATTATTCACAATCAGTCTGAACCTCCTCTAAAGTTATAGGTAGACCCGAGGCACGCACAGTGGCCCACATTGTCCTTTGCCCTGTGTGGAGCAAGCGTCTGTGCAGCCACTGCGCAACATCCCACTTCGGAGCAGTTTCAAGCTATCAAACCCGGACTAGGGTATCTGCTTCATCGTTGCCTGGTGAGGCCAGTGGGCATATTCTGTGACATGATAAACAGTCGCCTGCTTCTGATGCCCTAGATCCCATAGATCTTTCCACAGGGCCTGGCCCCACAATGGCCACTGCATGACTGTCCAGTCATTTAGATTCCACGTGGAAATCCAGTGTCAGGCCCCTGTACACAGCCCAACTGTCAGTACAAATGACTAGAGAGGAAGGCTCATGGGCCACCACCATACTGCTTGCAGTTCAGCCCGTTGGCTGCTCTGTCCTGTCCTGGTTTCAAACCAAACAGTGTCCATTTCTGGGTGTACAGCCACAGCTGTCCAAGAGGCTGGCTGGCCCTGGCTGGAGCTGTCTGTATACCAGGGCACTGCTGGAATCGGTGCTCGTCCCTCCTTGTAGGGACTAGCTTCAGGTTCAGCTTCTACAAAGTCTTCTGAAGTTGATTCCATACTGACATACGTCACCGGACCAAGAACCTCCTGCAACTCCGCCCTTAAGGGGCTAGTTGACAGAGTGTAGTGCTGTTCTAGGTATGCCCCCACTTCACCAAAGTGGGCGTTTGAGCAGTACCTCGATTGGGCTTTGTCGTCCAGTCCCGTACCCACCCAGCTATTGGGTAAGTGGTTCTCACTGAGATAGGAGCTGTGGCAGTTATACTTTCAGTAGCTAGTAAGGCTACATATACTGCAGCTAACTGTTGTTCAATTAAGGAATACCTAACCTCAGCCCCCTTCCAGAGTTGGGACCAGAACCCAATAGGCTGTCGTAGCCTCTCCAACTTCTGCCAGAGTCCCCACCCGAACCCTTCCTGAGTCACATGCACATCTAGCTCACAGGGTCAGGCTGGGTCAAAAACCTGCAAGGCCTGAGCAGTCTTTATAGTCCGATTGGCCATGGCAAATGCTGTGTCTGCCTCAGCTGACCAATCCCGCCTGGCCCCCTTAAGTATCAACATATACAAGGGTCGTAGGAGCTGGGCCATGTGGGGCACAAATGCCCACTAGTAACCGAGCAGGCACAGAAAGGCTTGCAGCTGCCTCACTGTGGTTGGAGTGGGGTAAGCTTGTACTTTATCTATTACAGCATCAGGGATAACCTTTGTCTTACCCAACCAAACAACCCCCAAGAACTTAACTGACAGTCCAGGCCCCTGCAGTTTGCTTTCCTTGATTGCCCAGCCACATGTTTTCAGGTGTGTCAATAGGAGAGGTACTGCCTTTTCCAAAGCTGTGAGAGAGTCACTAGTCAACAAAATATCATCAAGGAAATGATACAAACCCACTGAAGATGGCCTCTCCCACAGGGCCAGATCTGCTGCCACCAGCCCATGGCACAGAGTAGGGCTGTACAGGTAGGGCTCCCTGTGGGAGCACAGTAAATGTCCATTGCCAGCCTTCCCACATGAAGGCAAACTGGTCTTGACTCTCTGGAACTATATCTACCAAAAAAAAAAAAAAAAAACATTTGCCAGATTGGCTACAAAATGATACATGCCTAGCTCAGGGCTCAGACAGTCCATCAAGTCTGCCACTGAAGGCACTGCAGCATGCAAGGGGGGAACTACCTTATTCAACTCAGGATAATCCACTGTCATGCGCCAAGAGCCATCAGGCTTCTTCACTGGCCACACTGGTGAATTGTAGGGGCTGTGGGCAGTACGCACAATGCCCGCTTTCTCCAGTTCTGATATATTGCGCCCGTAATTTCCTTGTAGCCTCCGGGCAACCGCTATTTCTTGGCATTAGTCACTCCCCTAGGGACTAGCAGTTGTATGGGCGGGTGCTTAGTGTATCCTCTCACCACTGCCTTTACCACACGCACTCTAAGGCGAAACTCTCTGGCTGTGGTCTCTAGCCATAAGCCACGTAGTACATCCACCCCCAGGATGTACTCCGGGATGGGTGATATATACACTTTATACTCCTTCGGGGGTAATCGCCCCATCCCCAGGGATAGTCTTACTGCTGTGACCTTGACACTCTGGCCTCCACAGCAATCAGTGTAACAAGCAGACCCTTGAAATTTTTCTGGATTTCCATAGAGCAGAGTACACACTGCTCCTGTGTCTACCAAAGCCAAAACCCTTTACACATTAGTCAGGAACCAATGGATGGCAAACTCCACATGTGGCCTCTGGTCCCCGCCCATCCCATGTGGACAGGTTCCTTAGCCCTCACCCTATTCGAAAGTCATCAGGCCATTGCCAGAGGACGGGGTTGGCAGCAAGTGGTCTTCCAGGCGCAGGGCGCGTGCCTGAGGACTGGAGCTTCCAGGTTCCCCCTGAGCAGCAGTCCTTCTCATGGGCGTGAACCTCTGGGCTTCTTGCAGCTATTGCCATAATTCTAACAAATATGCATTGGGCTTTGCATGTATTTTAGTGCAATCAACACCTGTTCTCACTAAATCTGTCCACATTTGGTTACGCGTAACTTTAACAGGTTTTGTGATGCCAACAGGCTTCCTTGCCCTCCTTGGCATTCCTTTTGACTGTTCAGCAACTACCCATATTCCTTTCTGAGTTTGAGAGCTCTCGACTTCACCCCAGCTAGCTATCATGGTTGTGACGTCGTTTATCTGACGTCCCACACAGGGTGCTAGAACTGCCATGAGGGATCCAAATGAGGATGAGGGGGCACTCTTTAATACCAAATCTCTCATCTTTGCTGTGAAACACTCATCGTCAGGACCACGAGTATTCACATTGAACATGGCTGCCACATCCCCAATTCCCGAAGTACCTGTACCACCTTGGTGTACATCTGCCATCTGCTCACTGTCTTCAGCACATCTCCTGCATCAGCCCATACTATTTGTATGGCAGCCATTATCCATTCCAGTAGAGTGTGATTGCCCTGTCTATACCACCGGCTGTTCTGCAGCCTGTCTCAAGGAAGGGTGTAAAGTCACTGAGGCCAGTCTCCATCTCCTGTGCCATGCAAATAATCCCATCCACCTCCAGATCCCACAAATGCAGCAGCCAGGCTGCGAAGGGTTCCCCTGGTTTCTGGTGGAACTGTTTGCCCACGTCCACCAGTTCCGCCTGGGTGTATAATCGGTACCTAGTAAATTCTGTCATTTGTGGTGGTCCAGCAGCCTGACCCCCTGGGGTCATGGGTCGCTGCTGCTTCATTTTCTGAGTCACCACCAGGCGGGCCCGAAGCATGTCTCCTCCTCCTCTCCAGAGGAGTCCAGCATCTCCGGGGTCGCAGGTTGGTTTGCTACCACTGGCTGAAACTCCCGCAAAGTGCCAGCCTCGTTCCTCCTCTCCTAAGAAGGAGTCTGGCATCTCCGGAATGGTGGGTTGGTTTCTCTGACCTTCTTCCTCCAGAATCCTCAATCGTTGTTGCAGTATCCGCGTCTCTTCCTCCATCTCATCACGTATTTGCTGGATTCTGGATCGCTCTTTCTGCCTAGACTCTCGCAGAGCTGTGAGAAACACCCATCCCATGGCCCCTGTGGCCTTGCGGGCACTGTATCTACCCAGGGCCTCTTCTATTTCGTACAGGGCCTGTTCCAGCTGCCCCAGGGATCCATGCACCTCTGGCCATTCCTGGGGAGGTGCCCACTGGCAGAGGAGTCTGGCCCCTAAGTACTATCTGCTCATGGCCAGCCACTCCTCAATCCCTCCCCAGGTTCCAAATGGTTCCCTACCCATCTGCAACTAGCCGTCCTGCTTTGAACCCTCCTGCCATCTACGCCAAATGTCGCGCAACCAACCTATCCCGGGTAGGTCCATTACCGGTTCTAGCAGGCCTGTTGCTGTTGCTCTCCGCTGCGCTTCTCCATCCACTCCACTCCACGCCACTCCACTCCACCCTCAGCACCACTCCACGCTGCACTGCACTGTGCTGTGCCACGCCTCCCCGCCAGGCCACACGGTGCCAAGTTGTTTGGCTGAGTGCGCATGCGCAGTGGGAGGGCAGACAAGCCTGATGCTTTTCCCCGCTACTTACCCCACACACTTCTATAACTACCTAGTATGAAAGTTGGTGGTCTTACCCAAAATTAGGGTTATTACCAGAAACAAGTTTTGTACCTAAGTGTCAGGGCAAACATAATTACAGAACATCTGGTCTTCATCATATGAGCCGCCTTGTCCTTGCCATGTGACCCCTCCTCTCTCCTGGGGACCCAGGCCCCATCTCACTCTTAGCTCAGGAGACACACCCACATTTCCCTCATGGATTTCAGACATTCATTAAGATGTAGATTCCCTATGTGTATTTAGGGAAATTTGGTTATTTTCTAGTACTAAAAAAAAAGAAAAAAGGAAAAACAATTTTAAATTTAATGTGTTCAGAATAAGAATTATTAAAAATTAGAGATTTGATCATAGAAATGAATAAATCAGTAGATGAAATGAAATATTAAAGTCTCACTCCCACTAAATAATATAAATGGAAAAGAAATGACAAGCAGAGAGAAGACCTACAAGAAACTGAGTCTATCGATCAGGAGATTCCAACTAGTTAATAACACAGGTGTCTAAAAGAATGGACAGTGGAAATGATGAAAAAATTCAAGAAAATCCCTGAGCATTCACAGATCAAATGTGCACGCTTTATGGGCGTGAACCTCTGGGTGTGTCCCACCCAGGTTCCTCCTACAGAGGATGAGCAGCCCCACACCATGACCCGCCCCAGGGACTTTTAGAAAGAGGCTGGAGAAGGACAGACCTTGGGGCCTCAAGAGACAACTCAGGCCTGGAGGCCAGAAGACCCTGGAGCCAGGCCTGCCCAGTCCTCAGGGGAATCCAGCCCAGACTCCATGTCAGGCCCAGGTGAGGGAGGTGCTGGGGGCATAGACATTCACTTCAGCTGTGCATGGTCTCAGGGGTGACTTTCCACACCCCTCCTCTAGTGGGCAAAGGACACTAGTGGGCAAAGGGGAGACAAGATGATGGACACAGAGAACAGGATATAGGAGCAGGGATAGGAGAGAGGCCAAGGGTGAGGTGAGGGATCAGGGCCAGGTGAGCAGGACCCAGGCCCCAGGAGGCAGAACTGAGGCTGTGGGACAGGGATCTGCCCAGGATGAAGCGGGCAGAATAGCTGGTGTGTGTGATATGTCCATAGAGATTCTTACCCTGGGGAGGGTTTGGGTTTGATTAAGATTAAGCAAAACAGGAACTAAGATCATGAGGGAACAAGATAATTATAACTGCAGAGAAGAAAAGTATCCTGGTCTACTTACTACTCAGCTGTGACTGGCTCTCATGATTCTGGGTTGTATCTCAACAACCTGACAGAGGGGCCTCAGGGGGCCAATGCCTGTGCTATGGATCTGAGGGGCCACCTCCAAGGTCTCCTTGTCACTCAGAACCAGCTGTCAAGGCCTGGGCAAGAGGCCTGGGTGTTGTGGGCAGGAACTTCTCCAAGATCCTGGCTGAAGATTTCAATGTGAAGTAGAACAAGGAGCCCCAGGAAGGCTGTGGGGAGGATAGTGACCAGTGACCCTGGGGAGGAAGCCACAGCTGTCATCCAACGGGGGAAACACAAAGAGGAAGCAAGTAACCAGGTGCTTCAGAACAGGTACCACATGCTCTGTGCTGGCCCAGCCCTGAAACAGGAACCATCTCTTCTGAAATAACACACGACTCTGGCAAAGGACATTAAAAGTGTTGAACAGGACATGTCTCAACAGATGCCAGTGTTGGCAAAGATGGACAGGCCATCCCTTCCAGTGTCTCCTCAGATGTTGGCCACCTCGTTCCTGGTGTTCCCAAATATCCAAATGCATGGCTAGCCACAAATTCTGACCTTTGATTCCTCAATTCAGTGAGATTTTTTTTTGCTTCTGGCTCACGAGGTCATAACTGTGCAAACCCTGGATTCTGGTGTGCATCTCAGCAACCTGCCAGAGGGGCCTCAGGGGCAAATGCCTGTGCTGTGGCCCTGGGGGGCCACCTTGAGGTCTCCTTGCCACTTAGCCAGCTCTCAAGGCCTGGGCAAGCGGCCTGGGCGGTGTGGGCAGGGACTTCTCCAAGATCCTGGCTGAAAGATTCCATGAGACAAAACTCTATCTGGAGAAATGCACAAATCTTAAGTATACTATTAGAGGAGTTTAGATCCCTGTCAAGAACATTATGTATATTATTCTTTTCTTCTTTTGGAAACAATGAACATTTAAATAATTTAATGATGTGTCTCATTTCACAATATAATTTATCAGCCCTCACTCCTTTTAGTAATTACCACAGTCCAATCTGAAGCCTCCCTGACCCCTCCTTTCTCAGCACGTTCCTGTGACCACACTCTCCTTGGGACAGAGCCCAGGCCTGATTCATCTTCAGAACTATTTGTTTTTATTATATTTATTCAGATAACTTTGATTTTTTCAACTATATTTTGGGGGGAGGTTATAAGTGCAAAACTCCAAAATATATGTTACAGCCCCATGTAAATATGGTATGTCAGTATATGATATGTTATTCTGCTGCAGGGGGCCTTGCTGCCCCAGCCAGATAAGACACTGGCAAGCAGCTAAGCTTAAGGGCCTCACACTGTGGGGCTGAAGCTAAAGGGCCTCACACCGTGGGGCCGAAGATTCCTTGTGCCTCACACCGTGGGGCTGAAGATTTAACATCCCTTCGTTTTTTGTTCTTGGTCATAAAAAGAGATAAATTTATCAGAAAGTACATTAGGCAATAAATTATACATATCAGCATACTGTAAGTAAATGGCACGGAAAATTATCTGTTAGAAATTAGTTATTAAACAATTTGGCCCACTTGGCAATGGGAGACAATTTATTGTACATATCTGACAAGCAATCCAGCACAACTATTATAATAAGTCCTACTTTTGCTTTTTTTAGGAGTTTCTTAGGAAAGTTTTTTTTTTTAATATTAAATTTTATTTTTATATTCCCCCATACAATAGCAAACGCCCCATTCTGACCCCAATCCTTCCCCTCCCGCCCCCTACCCCCCAAAAAGTGTCTCTGGTTCATAGTTTTTTGTTGATTTTGATTTTCACTTTCTTATATTCATTTTCCTGGTCCCTTATTTAAGTTTTCTAGATTCCTGCTATGAGTGAGACCATCCGGTATTTTTCTTTTTCTTTTTGGCTTATTTCGCTGAGCATGATCCCTTCCAGCGCCATCCATGTTGCTGCAAATTGCATGTGTTTATCTTTTTTGAATGCTGAGTAATATTCCATGGTATATATGTACCACATCTTCTTGATCCAGTCATCTATTTTTGGGCATTTGGGTTGTTTCCAAAGCTTAGCTATTGTAAACAGTGCTGCTATAAACATAGGGGTGCAGGTGCTCTTTGGAATTGATGTTTCTGTGTCCTTTGGGTAAATACCTAGGAGTGGAATTGCTGGATCATATGGAAGCTCTATGTTTAGTAGGTCCAGAAATCTCCACACAGCTCTCCATAGTGGTTGGACCAGTTTTTGCACTCCCACCAACAGTGCAGAAGAGTTCCTTTTTCTCCACACCCTCGCCAACATTTGTTGTTGCTAGTTTTTTTAATATGTGCCATTCTCACTGGTGTGAGATGGTATCTCATGGTAGTTTTGATTTGCATTTCCCTGATGACAAGTGATGTTGAACATTTTTTCATGTCTGTTGGCCATTTGCATTTCCTCTTCAGAGAAGTTTCTTTTTAGCTCCTCTGCCCATTTTTTGACTGGATTATTTTCTTTGTTGTTGCTGAGTCTCATCAGCTCTTTGCAGATTTTTGTGATCAGTCCTTTATCATTAGTGTTGGGTGCAAAAATGTTCTCCCAGTTGGTGGGGTTTCTCTTTGTTTTTGTTATTGTCTCTTTTGCTGTGCAGAAGCTCTTTAATTTGATGTAGTCCCAGCTGTTTATCTTTCTCTTCACTATCACTGCTTTGGGTGATGTGTCTGTAAAGATGTCTTTGATGTGCAAATCCCGTAGTGTTTCGCCTATATTTCCTTCTATGTATTTTATGGTTTCAGGTCTTATGTCTAGTTCTTTAATCCATTTTGAGTTGATTTTTGTGTATGGTGTGAGGTAGTGGTCAAGCTTCATTCTTTTGCATGTAGCGACCCAGTTTTCCCAGCACCATTTATTGAACAAACTTTCTTTGCTCCAATGCATAGTCTTTGCTCCTTTGTCAAAGATTAGTTGACCATAAATCTGTGGGTTTATTTCTGGGTTTTCTATTCGATTCCATTGGTCTGTATGTCTGTTCTTGTTCCAATACCATGCAGTTTTGATGATTATGGCTTTGTAGTATAGTTTGAAGTCTGGGAGTGTGATGCCTCCATTTCCTTCTTTTTTTTTTCAGTAGAGCTTTGGCTATTCGGGGTTTTTGGTGATTCCATATGAATTTCATCAATAATTGTTCTATTTCTTTGAAGAATGCCATTGAGATTTTGATTGGAATAGCATTGAATCTGTATATTGCTTTTGGTAGGATGGCCATTTTAATAATGTTTATTCTTCCAATCCATGAGCAGGGGATGTCTTTCTTAGGAAAGTTTTTAAATGAAGTTAATTGTGTTAAGAAGTTTCTAGGTAGAACATCCTGTTAGCTGATAACCAAAAACCTTTAGTTTCCTGCTAAAGGCCATATGAATAGAGGAGTCTTTTGATGCTTAGACTTTAGCTGATAGGGGTGTACTGGCCGCTATCAACTGTTTTATAGCTAAAACAATGTCTAAATTTAGCAATGTCTAACTAAATTTAGCAATGTCTAACTGAAACAATGAGTTTTAGTGTAAAGCTTAGTTTTTTATCCATTTACCTTGAAGGTTGCTTTCTTGCGGAAGGCACATAGCAACAAAAAGTCTAAGGGATGCACTGACTGTTTCTGTTTTGTTTCTGTGCACATGATAATGTCATCTCACTGCTTGCTTAAAAAAAAAAAAAAAGGTATAAATAAAGAACCTGCTGAGCTGCTCGGTAGGAGATACTTGCACCAAAAAGAAGAGTGCATGTCAGCCTCATCCCTTTCCCTTCAGCCCTTAACGACTCACCTAGGCCGTCTTTTCCTTTCAAGGACTCCAGACCCCACATTTTGCTGAAAACTGGTCTGCGACATTATTCATCTTTGATCTTTCAACAAATAAGTTTTCTAAGTCTCTCTTTTCCTTTCATCCACAAGACTATTAGTCAACCAAAGCAGCAGCTTACATGTTTTCATACCTTCACAGCCATATATTACCATTTATATCTATGGTAAATATTTTAATTATCAGTTTTATTAGAAAAATTTGTATTTACAGGCAATAGGCAATGTCTGAAGCATAATTTCACCAGAGCAATAGATAACCATTTCTTTTGGAAAAACGAATGTCTGAAGTTAGATGAAAGACAAGGAAATAGGGCACCTCTGGTGGCCCAGGGGTTAAAATCTCAGTGCTATCAAGCTATCACCAGCCATTGCAGCACGAATTTGATCCCTAACCAGAGAGCTGACCCACATGGTGCAGCAGACCTCTCCTGTCTCATCCATTGCTCCCCTCAGCAGTGTATTTCAGTAGATCTGCTTGTTCTGCTCCCCCTCTCTGTATCCAGTGACTCTTGTCACCCCCCCCCACACCTGGCATACACCCCAGTTCTTGTATGCATAAATAAAAATAAATCTTTAATAAAAAAGAAAGAGAAGAAAATAATGATTTCGCTTTATATTTAATCTGTATGAACTCATCCAAATCACATCAATTCCTTTGAGTACCATTTTAACATTATATAACAAGTTATTAACAGAAAATACACAAGTCAGAAACCTTACAGCCTTAAACTTCATCAACTTTTCTTAGATATTTGAAGACATAAAATAAAAATCATTGCATATAACAGCATGCAAATTACATACCTTTGTAAAGTGGTGGGACAGTCAAACTATTTCCCAGGTTTAGCTGAAGTGACCATCAAAAGTGCTCAGATTGTATCCAGCTTGTTTTTGGCAATTTGCCTCCTTGAATCTAAGCTGAGGACAATATTAAAATCCATAAATGATCTTCATTGATGCTGCGGTGTAAATGGGTGTTGGCTATTTGGGCTTAAATGGCAACAAAAACACCCATGGCACTGAGTGAGGCTGTGCGGTCCTTATCATGTCACTTCCTGTGTAGGTGGTTTTCATTTCCTTTGAAGCCTGTGCTAAGGCCTGTGGTTTGATCTCACTGCAACTTCTGTAAAAAAAGTGAGTTTACTTTGTCTCTAGGTTCTTTCAGGCTTAGGAGATTCTTCCCTGCTTTCCTAAGCCTCCCCGTCCAGGACCCCACAGCCCTTCATACAGGACAGGGTGGTCTCTGTCCACATCCCTGGCTCATGCTCTTGGCTTTGCATCAATAATCTGTGACTCTTAAATCTGTCCCAAGCCCTGAGTTCCACCCACATTTCCCCACACACCACTTGGAACATAACCCTGGGAACTCCTGGTCCAAGATGACCCCAGAGTCTGTCCTCACAGATTTTCTGTCCCCCTGGACTGGCCTCTGGATCCCCTCCTTGGTTTCCCTGCTCCTCCATTCAGTCACCACAGATATTGTCCTGGAAGCTGGAAAAGGCACCTCCTCCATGTCCTGGCAACTCAACAGCCCCTGAGACCTGCCCTCTAGGCAGGGTGTATGTTCAGACTCCTGGAAAGGAGTAGGGACAGGATGAGAGGCTGATGGGCATGGGTAAGGGTGACTAAGCCATGGGATCTCTCCCCTCCAACTGGTGGGTACAAGTCACCTTCCCCCACAATTCCAAGACCTAAAAAGGGTGCCTTTTGGCTGCAGGTCAGAGATGACCAAAAAGGGGGTGCTTTTCCTGTCATTCTCTTCCAGGCGGGTAATGAGCCCTCCACTGCCTGCTCATCCCTGGACTGTGTCCTCAGATCTTCTGATCTCCTACCTGGCCAGCTCATAAACTAGAGAACAAAGAAATCCTGGCCAAAGTTGGGAGTATAAATTTCAATTCTTACATCACAACTGAGGCAGGAGGGAAAATGCTGGAGACTAAAGTGAGAGACTCACAGCAGCTGATGGGAAAGCTGCCTTTGTTCTCATGAGACCAAGTGAAAAACAAGGAAACTTAAAACAAATGTTTTCTTATTAAATAAATTTATCAGGACCCCAAAATTACCAGGTCTCTGTGGGCCAGTTAAAAACCATTAGGGTGTCCCATATATTCTGGAAAGTTTTGTCCTCATTGTTGTTCAACTGAAAGTATTTTTTAATTTCTTCTTTGATTTCCTCTTTAATCCAATGGTCTTCCTGTAGTGTGGGTTTCAATCTCCATGAAGTGGGCAGGTTCCTTGCTTTCTTTTCATGGTTTAATTCTGGTTTGATGCCTTTATGATCAGAGAAGATAGTTGGAATGATTTTGATATTTTTTAGGTTTTTTATTTTAAATATTTTTTACATCATTTTTCATTCTTGTACATTACATGCATTTTCATCTTAGTTATAGTTCCCATAAAGTTCCCACTACCCTTGTTTTGGTCCTACTCCCTTTTCCTGTCCTGTTGTATGTCTCCATTTTATAGTTGCTTGTTGATTTTAATTTTTACTTTATTATAATCAGTCTTTTTTTTTATCTCTTATTTAGGTTTTTTATATTCCTGCTATGAGTGAAACCATTTGGTATTTTTCTTTTTCTTTCTGGCGTATTTCGCTAAGGATGATCCCTTCCAGCTCCATCCATGCTGCTGCAAATGGCATGAGTTTATCTTTTCTGATTGCTGAGTAAAATCCATTGTGTATATGTACCACATCTTGCCGCGGACCAGCACAGCAGTGGACAATGAGGCCGTCTCAGGGTTGAGAGATTGCGCGGGGTGGTCAGGGATTCGGCGAATAAATGACACACAGACACACTTCAAGAGAGTGAAAATCTGAGTGTAATTTTCTTTGAGTTTGTGACCAGTATATATATGTTTTCTAAAAACATAGGAACAGTGAACATCAACGCAATCAGCTTGCTCATAGGTTCAGCTTATCATTGACAGGGCAGTGATCTATGTCCGAAATACATCTGGACCTAGCCACATTCCTAAGTAGACACGCTATTAACTCTTTCTTTTGTTCTATATAATTATATTCTTGGTGCACTAACTACTACTACTATCTACTTATTTTTACTCATAATTAATTGTCATGGGTGAATTTATTTTATAATGCAGTTAATATCAAAGGTACTAAAGTCAAGCACATAATAGAAAGATTATTAAACCAACAATTCTATTATTACACAGTGTTTAGTAATGTTTCATTTGAATTAGCCTAATTATTAAATTACGTATGTTTTTTAATTAGCAATTAATGACCTTTTTAGACCGGGAAAAGAAAAGATTTTAGAAAGACAGTTATAGTAGAATAAAGTTTGTGGGTCTTGAGAAAGCGAGATAAGGTTCCGTGTGGTCAGCATTTCTTTTAACTCTTGCCAGGCATCCGGCTTCTCTGTATCTTAGGGAGTTTGCTGTTCTCCCCCTGTGCGCATGGTTCCTGGCCCACGCCGGACCTCAGGGACCATGGCAACAGCCATTAGCCCTGAAGGTCACTGCAGGGGGAGGTGCAGCAACATCTTCTTGATCCAGTCACCTATTTTTGCTCATTTGGATTGTTTCCATAGCTTAGCTATTGTAAATAGTGCAGCAATAAACATAAGGGTGCAGATGTCCTTTTGAATTAATGTTTTTGTATCCTTTGGATAAATACCTAGGAGTGGAATTGCTGGAGCCTATGGAAACTCCATTTTTAGCAGGTTGAGGAACCTCCACACAGCTTTCCATAGTGGTTGGACCAGTTTGCACCCCCACCAGCAATGTTCCTTTTTCTCAACAACATTTTTTGCTAGTATTTTTAATATGTGCCATTCTCACTGGTGTAGGGTGGTATCTCATTGTTGTTTTGATTTGCATTTCCCTGATTAAAAGTGATGCAGAATATTTTTTCATATGCCTGCTGGCCATTTGCATTTCCTCTTTGGAGAAGCTTCTTTTTAGCTCTTCTGCCCATTTTTTGACTGGATTATATACTTGTCTTTGTTGAGTCTCATCAGCTCTTTGTAGATTTTTGTGATCAGTCCTTTTAACATTGTTTTATAATTTCTTTTAACATTGTTTTATAATTTTCTTTCTAAAGGTCCTTTACCTCATTTGTTAGGTTTATTCCCAAGTTTTTTATTATTTTGTCTCAATAATAAAAGGGGTGGTTTTCTTGATTTCTTACTCTTCAGATGTATTGTTTGTGTATAGGAAGGCTACTGATTTTTGTGTGTTGATTTTGTGTCCTGCTACTTAACTAAACTGGTTGATTAGTTTGACTAGTTTTTCTGTGGAGTTTTTGGGGTTCTCTATGTATATTATCATATCATCTGCAAATAGTGATAGTTTTACTTCTTCCTTCCCTATTTGGATTCCTTGTATGTCTTTCTCTTGTCTTATTGCCCTGACTAGGACTTCCAGTATTATATTGAAGAGCAGTGGTGAGAGTCAACATCCTTGTCTTGTTTCAGATCTCAATGGAAATGCTTTTAACTTTTCACCATTAAGAATGATATTGGCAGTGGTTTTGTCATATATGGCCTTTATGATGTTGAGGTATGTTCCTTGTATCCCGAGAATTTCAAGGGCCGTTATCATAAATGGGTGTTGTGCTTTGTTGAAAGCTTTCTCAGCATCTATTGATAATATCATATAGTTTTTATATTTCTTTTTTGTTGATGTGTTGGATACATTGATAGATTTTAGGATGTTGAACCATCCTTGTGTCCTTGGAATATATCCTACTTGGTCGTGGTGGATTATCTTATGGATACATTGTTGGATTCTGATAGCTAAAATTTTATTGAGGATTTTTGCATCAGTGTTCATTAGAGAGATTGGCCTGTAGTTTTCTTTGTGGTGTCCTTGTTCGGTTTTGGTATTAGTGTAATGTTGCTGGCTTCATAGAACATGTTTGGTATTATCCATTCCTTCTCAATTTTTTGAAAGAATTTGTGAAGGATAGGCACTAGTTCATTTCTGAATGTTTGGTAGAATTCATTTGTAAATCCATCTGGTCCTGGGCTTTTGTTTTTGGGAAGGGTTTTGATTACCATTTCAATTTCACTGCTTGTAATTTGTCTGTTTCAGTGTTCTATTTCTTCTTTATCTAGCTTTGGGTGATTGTAAAGTTGTAGAAATTTGTCCATCTTATCTGGACTGTTGAATTTATTTGCATATAACTCTTCATAGTAGTTTCTGATTACTCTTTTGATTTCGGCTGTGTCTGTTGTGATTTCTCCTCTTTCATTTGTGATCCTATTTATTTGTGCTTTCTCCCATTTTTCTTTTGTGAGCCTGGCTAGGGGTTTGTCTATTTTAGTTATGTTTTCAAAGAACCAACTTTTTGTTTCATTAATCTTTTTGATTTTTTTTTTTTAGTTTCTATTTCATTTATTTCTGCTTTGATTTTTATTATTTCCTTTCTTCTACTGGTTTTAGGGATTTTTTGTTGTTCTTTTTCTAGTTCTTTGAGATGTGAGATTAGATTGTTTCATTGAGTTCTTTCTTGTTTCTTGATGTGAGCCTGTATTGCTATATATTTTCCTCTTATTACTGTGTTTGCTGTGTCCCATACATTTAGGAAATTGGTGTCCTCCTTGTCATTCAACTCAAAGTATTTTTCAATTTCTTCTTTGCTCTCCTCATTAGTCCAGTGGTCTTTCAGCAGTGTGGGTTTCAATCTCCATGAGGTAGGAGGGTTCCTTGACTTCTTTTCATGGTTAATTTCTATTTTGATGCCTTCATGGTCAGAGAAGATGGTTGGTATGATTTCAGTCTTGGTGTATCTGTTGATGTTTGTCTTATGTCCCAACATGTGATCAATCCTAGAGAATGATCCATGTGCACTTGAGAAAAATGTGTACACAGATATTTTTGGGTTTAGTGTTCTATACATGTCTGTTAAGCCCATGAGGTCTGGACCCTTATTTAGAGCTTTAGTGTCCTTACTTATTTTTTGTCTCATAGATCTATCCATTGTTGATAGTGGTGTGTTGAAGTCTCCAACTACATATGTGTTTTCTCTGATGTCTGTTTTCAGAATGGCAATAGTTGTGTGATATATTTGGTGCTCCTTCATTTGGTGAGTAGATGTTAATGAGTGTTATGTCTTCTTGATGTATTGCCCCCTTGATCATAATGTAGTGACCATCTGGGTATCTTTTTACCTTTTTGAGTTTGAAATCTGATTTATCTCATATAGATAAAGCTGTTCCTGCTTTCTTTTTTGGTCCATTTGCTTGTAGGATTATTTTCCATACTTTCACTTTCAGTCTATTTTTATCTTTTGTAGTTAGATGCATTTCCTAGAGAAAGCAAAAGGTTGGGTTTTGTTTCTTAATCCAGCCTGCGACTCTGTGTCTTTTTATTGAAGAGTTTAGTCTGCTTACATTTAGGGTTAATTTTGATATGTTAGTGTTTGTATCTGCCATTTTGTTTGTCTTTTCTGTGGTTTTATTTTTTGTCTTGCTTCATTCTTATTTATCCCTCTGGTTCTCACTTTAGGACTCCTTGTAGTATTTTTTGGAGTGGGAGGTTTAGTTGTAATGAAATTCCGGAGTTTCTGTTTGTCTGGGAAAGTCCTTATTCTTTCTTCATATATGAAGGAAAGATTTGTGGGATAAAGTATTCTTGGTTGTCATTTCTTGTCTTGGAGTTTGTTGACTGTGTCTTTCCACTCTCTCCTAGTGTTTCTTCAGAGAAGTCTGATGTCAGCCTGATTGGTTTTCCTTTGTATGTTATCTATTTCTTCCCTTTTGTCAGTTTCATTATTTTTTCCTTGTCTTGAATTCTTGGGAGCTTTAGTATTATGTATCTTGCTGTGTTTTTCCTTTCATCATGGAAGTTTGGTGTTCTTCTTGCTTCTTGTATGTCTATTTTCAGCTCCTTCTTCATGTTTGGAAAGTTCTCTTCAATTATCTCCTTGAATATTTTCTCTGTTCCGATGTCTCTCTCCTCTCCTTCTGGGATTCCTATAATTCTTATATTTCCTTTCCTCATGGAGTCAGATAGTTCCTGAAGTCTTTCTTCATTCGTTTTCCTTCGTACTTCCCTTTTCTTTTCTGTTTTGGAGCTTTTTATTTCTGTGTCTTCGAGAGTGCTTATTCGTTCTTCCATTTCATCTATTCTGTTTCTATTGCTTTTCCCAGAGTTCTTTAGCTCCTCCATTAATCCTTTGATCTCCTGCATTATTTTCACTTCCCTCTTTAGGGACTCAATTTCATTCTTCTGATCATGATTATTTTTTCCCATTATCATTTTAGACTTCTTTCAATTTTTAATTATGACGATTTTAAATTCTCTATCAGAAAGACCCAGAAGTTCTTCTAAGTCACTGTTGTTGCAGTCTGGTGGTTGATTTTCTTTTTCTGGTGTGTCTTTTCCCTGTGGATTTATTATTTCCTTGTAATTTTTCTTCTCCCTGCAGCTTATTATCTAATTTGTCCTATGCGTTGGGACACTGTGTCCCTAGTACTGGCCGGCATCTTTTTGGTGTGTTCTTTCTGAATGTCAGAAACTGGGGCCCAATCGAGTTCAATACTGTGATGCCAGAATTCCAGTAGGGCAGTGGTACTATGGATATGTTAATGGTTGTTGTCCCTGCAAATGCCCTCCCTCTGTATTTGTTTAATTCCAGAGGTGGGTCTTGAGGTCCCACAGACTGCCTGGTGGTGGCTGGATCGCCCTCTGGCCTCCAAATTGTGGCCAGTCTTGGAGCCTGGCTTGTGTAGGCTCTCAGCTCACCACTGACTGTAAGGACAGCCCTCTCTCAATTCCGCACAGTTTGGTGGGTTCCAGACACAAAGATCCCCGTTCTAAAATGGCAAGTCAGGAGAGTACTTCCCTGCACCCTCGGTCTGCCCCAGAGGTGGCTGGATCCCCCTCTGGACTCCATCTCGATTTTGATCTTAATGTATCTGTTGATGTATGTCTTGTTAGAATCTTTTTTTATTCAGAAAAAAAATTTTTTTTTTCCAGCCACACATAGGAAGGGAATGGATAGGGGGAGGCTTCACCAAATAGTCCTAGCCCCCAACCTTTGTGGTTTTGGCAGCAATGAGGGGTGTGGGGCAATGGCCCAAAAATAAAAATGGTGGGGGGGTGTGTGTATGGGAAGGAGGGGTGCAAAGCAGTGGGAAGTGGTAGAGGGGAAGGGACAGACGAGGTCAGTACTGGGCACGCTACAGGTGAGAGGTCATTTCATAAGATTTCTTGTTGATGATACCACCGTGGACACCTTCTTTACCCATCAGCAGGACTAGCGTCTTGGCAGTAATGGTGATAGTGATGTTGAAGGTGGGGGCTCCACCAGTGCTCTTGGTACGAAGATCCATGGTAAATTCCCCATCCTGCAGCAGTGAGTGCCGGATCACAGAACATTTCTGGCCCCCAAGTGTCAGCCCATTCACGAAAAAACTTGACCGGTCTTTGCCAACCAAGACACCAACCTCAGCTGGCGTGATGTTGCCCAAGGTTTTCCCGGGCACGGAGGCCCAGGCAAGGATGACTCCTTGTAGCCCACAATGGCCGCGTCCTGACAGGTCTCGTCCGCCATGAGGTTGTCGATATAGGCATTCCACCCCGCCATGGCGCTGCTGCTGGGGCCTCGGACTGGGCTGGGGCTGCCTCGGGCTGGTGGCCGGGGGAGGCGGAGAGCTTGGGGCACGTGCTGCTGTCGGGACTGCGGCTCTGCTAGCTGTGCCTGTTGATGTATGTCTTGTGAACCAATATGTGATTGATTCTGGAGAATGATCTGTGCACACTTGAGAAAAATGTGTACTCGGATATTTTTGGGGGTACAGTGTCCTATAAATGTCTGTTAAACCCATGAGGTCTAGGTCTTTATTTAGGGCTCTAGTGTCCTTGCTCATTTTTTGTCTCATTGATCTGTCCATTGGTGAGATTGGGGTGTTGAAGTCTCCTACTATATATACATTTTCTCTAATATCTGTTTCCAGAGCTGATAGTAATCGTCTTATATATGTTGGTGCTCCTTCATTTGGTAAGTGTACCTTCACCCCTGGGTTTATTGCTGCACTATTTATAATAGGTAAAATTTGGAAACAACCCAAATGCCCAAAAATAGATGACTGGATCAAGAAGATGTGGTACATATACACCGTGGAATATTACTCAGCATTCAAAAAAGATAAACTCATGCCATTCACAGCAACATGGATGGAACTAGAAGGGATTATGTTCAGTGAAATAAGTCAGAAGAAAAAAGAAAAATATCGCATGGTTTCACTTATAGGAAGAATATAGAGTAACCAAATAAGGGATCAGGGAAAAAAATAATAACAATAAAAAAACAAAAGAAACAAAAAACAGGCAACTATAAATCAGAAACATTCTGCAGGGTAGAGGAGGGCAACGGATCAAAACAAGGGTGGGAAGAACACAAGGGACTATGGTGATGGTGCACAGGTGAATTGGTGGTGGAAATTCTATGGGGACCACACCTGAGAAAAGAAAGCAAACATTGTACAAAAATGAATAATGATGTAAAAAATATATATATAAAAATTTTTTTTTAAAAAACCCACTAGGGTGGGGGCCTCCCTGGTGGCAAAGGGGTTAAAATCTCAGCACTATCAAGCTACCAACAACCACCGCAGCACAAGTTCAATCCCTGGCCAGGGTGCTGACCCACATGGTACAGGAGACCTCTCCTCTCTTGCCCACTGCTCCCCTCAGCAGTGTATTTCAGTAGATCCACCTGTTCTGCTCCTTACTCTGCCATGGGTGAATCCTCTCTCCCCTCACACCTCTGGCATACACCCCAGTTCTTGCATGCATGAATAAAATTTAAGAAAAACAAACACTGGTGACTGCAGGCAGAAAAGTCTCAGGGTAGGCTGTATGGTATAGATACTCTGCAGTCGCTTCTGAGGCGGGGAAGTTGTCCCCTCTTGCACCACTTTCTATTTCCACTCTGTTCTTCTTAACCACAGGCCCAGGGCTCTGCTACTCCTGACCTTATTCATCATCTTGGAGGTCGTCCCGTAGCCTAGACCTAAGTAATGTCCTCAAGTCAGTAAAAACTACTTATAGTTCAATTAATAAAAGTTCTCTATGTCTTCACAAATAAAAACCAATTCAAAATTTAATATATTAATTTAAAACATATTTGCCTTAAAGTTATGATGTTAGGAATTAGTACTAGTTTCTGTGTTTAAATGTGATTATTTAAAAAAGAAAAAGCTCATGGTATTCAGCAAAAAAAAAAAAAAAGAGTAATTAACCTGCTCTATTCAACAAATATAAATTTGCTTCTTGATGTTAATACCAAAACTTCTCTGAATGAAATTATATTCCAAAAGACAAATCCACTTGGGCCTCCCCTGGTGGCGCAGGTGGTTGAGTGTCGCGCTGTGAAGCTGTCCACAGCCTCTGCAGCGCCGGTTCGATCCCGGCCGACTGGCAAGGGTCCCACATGGTGCAGCAGACCTCTCCTGTCTCGCCCACTGCTCCCCTCAGCAGTGTATTTCAGTCAGTCTGCCTGTTCTGTTCCCCTCTCTGTCACTGGTGAATCCTCTCACCCTCCCATGCATGTGGTCTATACCCCGGTTCTTGTATAAAAATAAATCACTTAGGGCCTCCCCGGTGGCGCAGCGGTTGAGCGCTGGGTTGCGAAGCTGCCCGCGGCCTCTGCAGCGCCGGTTCGATCCCCGGCTGCTCCCCGGCCACCACAGGAGGGTCCCACATGGCGCGCAGACCTCTCCTGCCGCCCGCTGCTCCCCTCAGCAGTGTACTTCGGTCCTTCTGCCTGCTCTGCTCCCCGCTCTGGCTCTGGTGAATTCTCTCACCCTCCCGCGCTTCTGACTGTACCCAGTGCATGTATAAACAAAACAAACAAACAAATAAATAAATAAATAAAGCATGCCTCTATAAAAAAAAAAATAAAAAATAAATCACTTAAAAAAATAATAAATAATATTTTTTAGAAATGTATGTGGTCTTCTAACTCACTATAATAGCATTTAAACTAAACTTTAATGTTTTTAGTGTGCTTATATGATACCAAACTGAAATTTTTGATTTGCAACAAGAACTAAAGTATTCTTGGACTGTCTTTACTAATTTTTAATGATCCTGTTAGCATTGCTAAGCCTTGTGAGAAAAATAGATCTGCTCTGAAAAATTTTTGTCACTCTGGGTAATGAATATTTTATAAAAATCTGTACATTTCTTAATTCTATGCAAACTTCCATATCAAATTCTAAAATAGTAAAGATTTTGCTTTGGAAGTCTTGAAAGGACTCCCAACACATCTAATAAAGTTGTTTTTCTTGTGAAAAACAAATTGAGTCAATTTGAGTGTATTAAAACCAGTCAAGAAACATTTTTTGCAATAGATGACTGGATCAAGATGTGGTACATATACACCATGGAATATTATTCAGCATTCAAAAAAGATAAACACATGTAATTTGCAGCAACATGGATGGCGCTGGAAGGGATCATGCTCAGCGAAATAAGCCAGAAAGAAAAAGAAAAATACCGGATGGTCTCACTCATAGCAGGAATCTAGAAAACTGAAATAAGGGACCAGGAACAAGAATAACTATAAGAAAGAAAATATCAAAATCAACAAATAACTATGAACAAGAGACACTTATGGGGGTTGGGGGGTTGGGGTGGGGAAAGGAGGGCTTGGGGTCAAAATAAGGAGGTTGTAATTGTATGGGGAATATAAAAATAAAATTTAAATTAAAAAAAGAAAAAATTTTTGCTATAAAAAAATGGTTACACCTTTTCAGCATAAAAATAATAGGAGTGTTCTCAAATTTATGAGTTCTTAAAATGTCATATATTCTGGTGGGTGGACCCTGGAACTGGCCTTACAGCAGCACCCATGTGATCACCTGCCTCCTTCAGGGCTCACAAAAAACAATTGTTAAGCCCTTCAACTATAACACACTGAGAAAGGTTTCTCAGGCACCTGAAAAAAATCCTGCGTTATTTCAGGCTAGATTTCCTGAGGCCATAAAAATTATATACTAATCTGGACCCAGGGACTGTAAAAAATTAAGCCATTCTAGCAGCCCCTTCATTAGCCAGTCTTGCCCTGGACCAAGAGCCTCAAACCCCTTTCTCACACTTTTGGGTATGGCCTTCAAGGTCAACAGTGACAGGGAAACCAGCCAGACTAAAAGAAAGAGGAAGAAAGACGTAGTATATGTCAGCAGCCATTGGCAGTGCTGCCACCTTAGACACCCGAGACCCCAGGCGTGCCCAGGGCTTCAGGACCTCACCCGCTTAAAGGGTCTGAAGCAATAGGAACATTTCAGCCACAAGTGTCCAAAGAGACCGCCCAGGGCCATGCCCTCTGTGCCATCACACAGGTCGTTGGAAGAGGGACTGTCCCACTCTACAGAGGGTCAGCCCGAACTACAGGCCAGATTAGAGGACAAATGGATCATATGTGCCTCTGGCTGTGAAGACCCCAGTCAAAGAGGAAAAGACCTTCTCTAAAGGAGCTCAGAGGTGAGACAGGCCCCCCCACGTACTATCTCTAAGGATAAGCCTCGGCTTGACTCCAACGAGCCCCTTGGAGAAATCAGGTTTAATTCCAAATACATGAAAGATAAAAGATTTAGCACATCCGGAATCTGTTACTTGCCTGGGGGTAGCATTCCCTCCCCACCCAACCCCCATGGACCAATGCCTGGACCCCAGGGAAGCCTGCAGTGTGCGCAGCTGCTGTGCTGTCTCCTCCAGCATCCACATGCTGCACCTTTATCGTGGGTTTGAAGGATTTAACCTGCATCTGTGAGATTGAAAGGTCAACCAAGGTTTGGGCAGTTTCTCCTCCAGTTTTGTTGCTCACTCTTTCAGTGGTTGCCTTGCCCCTGGCTTTTACTCCAAATTTCCAAATATCTGTCCAGCCACAAAGTCCCACCCTCAATATCTCAATCCAGAAAGATTTTTGCTTTTGACAGCCTGAGCTTTGCGGGGAGTGGACAAGTCATCAGTGAAAGGTGGAGACTCACCAATTTCACCAACATCAGTCTCTCTCTTTCAAGGGAAAAGTATCTCTATGTTCTTTTGGCTTTTCTAGCAGTTTTCTTGAGTGCCCTGCACCTGGGCACAGTTTGTATTCAGATTTGGTTGCAACCTTTCTGCTGCTCTCTCAGGTTTGTATTTCCCCTGGACCGTCCGGCTGCTCCATTCTGCCCCTGAGACACTGGGCTGCAGTGTCTGCGGGGGAGGAGGGCACCCTCGGGTGAGAAGGCTGCGCATTGCAGTTTCCACTCATTACAGGAGCTCTTCAAGATGAAATTTCTTCCCATACTCCTGCTGCCTTGTGCTGCACCTCCCCCTGCCTCATCGCTCACTGCTGTGCTGGTCCGCGGCAGCCTTGGTTTATTTTTCTGGTTACTTCAAATAATTTATTTTTATACTTTTGTTCAATTGTTGTAATTATCTTCTGCCATAGACTTGCTCAAACTATTGTTTTATACTTTAACACATCAATTTTTTAAATTTATTTTCATATATTGTTGTTCATTTTGGGGCAGCTTCTCCCCTCATGTGTATTCCCCATAGCTCTCCCACCACCCCAGCACCAGGGAATGCTCACCATAGCTGTGTGCTCTTCCTCCCTGTTTTGCAACCCCTCTCTGCCCTCCCCTGCTGTATGACTCTGATCTATAGTCAGCTTCCAACTTTTGTCTTGTTCTTGACGTTTTGTTCAGTTTCTCTACATGCCACATGTAAGTGAAGCATCCTATATTTATCTTTGTCCTTTTCACTTATTTTGCCTAGCATAATCCCTTCCAGGGTCATCCATTTTGCTGCAAATGACATGAGTTTGCCATTTTTGATTGCTGAGTAGCATGCCATTACGTGTATATATACCACACCTTTTTGATCCATTTGTCTGCTTGGGGCATTTCAATTGTTTCCATATCTTGGCTATTGTAAATAGTGCTGCAATAAACAGAGGAGTGCAGGTTTCCTTTCAAATTAGTGTGGCCCAGGTATTAGGGTAAATTCCTGAGAGTGGAATTGCTGGATCATATGACAGATCCATTTTTAGTGTTTGGAGGAAACGCCACACAGCCTCCATAGTGGCTGCACCAGTTTATATTCCCACACTTGCTGAACCTCTCCACCCTGCCATCAGCAGTCCCACCTGACAGAGGATTTGGGGGAGAAGGTCACAGCCCATGATTTGATCATGGGAGACTAATGTGGATCCAGGCACCAGGATCCCTACTCGGGTTCTCAAACTGACATGAAACTAGACTGGGGACTGGGAAGCACAGACCCCCTCAGGAACCACTGACCATGCACAGCCAGCATGACAACAGAGGACAGTCCCTCTGGCCTCACTGTAGTTTGGAGGCAGCACCTACAGACCGAGGATGCTCCTGCATTGTCTAAGTCACCAGAAATACAGTCCAATTTGGAAGGAGCTCTTGAGCTGGTTAGCTCACCCCCAAGACGCGCTCATTCTGAGACTGGTGACACAACCTATACTCTTTTGGGGGTAATCACCCAATCCCCAGCATATTAACTGCTATCACTGCAACACTCCACCTTCATAGACACCAGTGTGACATGCAGACCCTGCCAGGCCAGACTCAGGCCAGCCCTTTGCACATGCACATGGGTCGGGGATCCATGGACACAAGCTCTGCACGTGGCCTCTCTCAGGGCCACAGTTCTCACCGTGGGCTCCACCACAGCCACATTCCCCGCCCACCCCCCAAGGACAGTTTCTCAGCTCCTCTCCCTTATTCAAAAACGAACAGGGCATCACCCACAGGTGATTTTAAGAGGTTCCCCTGACTTCATTAGCGTCCTTTCGGCTGCTTAACAACCATTCAGGGCTGAGCCTCCCCTGGTAGTGTTATAGGGTAGCCCCGATACAAAACGGGGTGCCTGACTGTGGGTCCTCACCCGCGCGCTTGAAAGGACTTATTAATACTCTACTGCAGACACACACGAAAGGTTAATAAAAGGTTTATTTACCAAAAAAAAGGGCAAATGAAAAAATGTACAACTCAGGGAGAAAAATGAGAGACAAAGTTTTAAATGCGTCCTACCCGATCCACCGATCTGAAATCCCAAATGACACTGAGAGTTGGCCGCAAGCCAGGAGCCATGAAGCCAGGAGGCAAGTGATAGCAAGCCCACTCCAAGGCCCACGTGTTTGGTTTTTCATACCAACCCTGGCTGCTTAACTCCACCCTCAGGTCCCAGCCACCTTCCCTTTGGTGGTGACAAGATTTGTCTTTCCCAATGTCCTGATGACTTTAGTCTGGAGTGGGAGTAAAGTCCACAAAGCCTGTATGGATTAGCTCAGGACATCCATTCCCCCTAACAGTAGTGCAGGCAGTTGAGCTCCGCACTGCGAAGCTGTCCGCAGCTTCTGCAGCACGGGTTGGATCCCAGCCAGCCAGCGAGGGTCCCACATGGAGAAGCAGTCCTCTCCTGTCGCACCCACTGCTCTCGTCAGTAGTGTATTTTGTCAGTCTGCCTATTCTGTTCCCCGCTTTGTCTCTGGTGAATTCTCTCACCCTCTCGCAATTCTGGCCTGTACCCCGGTTCTTAGATAAATAAATAAACCTTTATTAAAAAAAAAAAACACAACCATTCAGGGCGTCCCAATCACAGCACCACTTTTGCCTTGTCTGAGTTGACTTTTTAATACATCTCCTCTACCTGGCTGCAGAGAACCTCACACAAGGCTGCTTTGGGCCACCAAGGCCCACTGGTCATGCCTTGATTTTCATCTCCTGGGATGTACACATAACCCCATCCACTCCAGAGGCCCATAAACAAAACATCCACCTGCCAGTGTACCCCAGCCTTCTGGCAGTATTGTTAGTCCAAACCCATCGGTATTTTCCTTGCTTCAGCACAGGGAGAGCTCTGGATGATGAATCGTGGTCACCTTTCTTCCCCAATGATTCTGCTGCCTCAGGGGTCGTGGGCTGGTCCTCGCGGGCCGTCTCCTCCTCCACTTGAGGTCTTGTCCCGCAGCTCCCGGACCTCGTCCACCTCCTGTGCTCCTGCAGCATCTTTAGCTCTTCCCACAGCCCCTGGACTTTGGTCACCTCCTGTGCTGCCATGGCACCTCCAGCGCTGTCACAGGCTCACGGTCTGCACCCCTCAGTCCCTCCAAGGTCTTCAGAGGGCTGCATACCTGTCTGCATCCAATTATCCTGCCGACTACACCATCATAGCATCAGCAAGTCAAGGAGCAGGATCCTGGCAGATGGGGAAAGGAGAAGTCCTGGAGCCCTCGGTGGCTTTTGCAGGCTTTTAATGATCTTTCTACACCATTTGTAGTGAGGCAACCAGGTGCAGAGCAGGCAGGGAGGCCTGGGGGCCAGAAGGCTGGCAGGGGTGTCTGAGGGCTGGGAGGCTGGCAGAGGGACCTGGGGGTCGGGAGGCTGGCAGGGTGGTCTGGGGGCCATGAGGCTGGCAGGGGTGCTGGGAGCTGGGGGGCTGGCAGGCATCCCCAATCTTTACTCTCTCGGGTGTTCCCTTGTGGTCTCCTCGCCAGTCTCTACTGCATCCGCTGCAGGGGATCCTCCACAGCCCCATCCTCTGCCGCTGCCCCTATATGCTCCATCTCTGGCTCAGGTGCGCCCACTCACACACGCCCACACCACGCTCCAGATGCCGCATTCGGGCACACGTGTAAGAACACAGGTGTGGATCATGGATGCTAATGGCGGGAGGGCGGAAAAACCTGATCACTCCCATTTACCCGACAAAACCAACATCATGCCAAAGAAAAAGATGTGAGTTCTCATACCAGAGGGGTCTCTGTGAGTCAAAATCTAATAGAGGGGAAAGTGCAAAAACCCTCCCACCTGAAATGGAAATGGCACTTGCACTTGAGGGCCGGGCCAGGGCCTTGCAACTACAGGAAGAGACGGTGCCATAAGGTGTGTTCGTCTGCTCTTTGCTCAAACCATATTTGCTCTCAGCCTGAACTGAGATGTGTCACCTAATAATGAAGCTGAGCCATGATGGGACAGCTCACTGGTTCCACCCTGGCACATCCAAGAGGCACGGCAGCCCCCCTGACCTTACGGGAAGCTGCCCACAGCCCGTGGTGCTAAGACGGTGCAAGCAGGTGAGCAGGGCTGGGCCCAGAGCACACACTGACCCTCACAGAGTTCAGGCTCAGGCCTCGTGATGCACCTGCTGATGGACGGGTTATTGGACTCTGGATGCTGGGTTTTGAAGGACACATTGTAAAGTGAACCCCTTTATAAAGAAGGTTAAATGGGGCCTCTGGTGGCGCAAGGGGTTAAGCCTCAGCACTACAAAGCATTCCACAGCCACTGCCGCACGAGTTCGATCCCTGGCCAGGGAGCTACCCACATGGCACAGCAGACCTCTCCTGTGTTGCCTGCTGCTCCCCTCAGCAGCGGGGAATACACTGAATACTGTTTATTTCACTGTATGCAAATACACTGGGACATACACTGAAAATATACAGGGAAACACACTGAAATACAGTGTATTTCAGTAGATCTGCCTGTTCTGCTCCCCTTTCTGTCTCTGGTGAATTCTATCACCCCTCCACCCCCACATCTCTGGCCTATACCCTAGCTCTTGTATGCATAAATAATAAATCTTTTAAAAAAACATTATTTTACACAACAAAACAAAAACACATAATTATAAATCAGAGACATCCTGCAGGGGAGGGGAGGGAAGTGCACAGGGGACTGAGGTGATGGTGCACGGGTGCACTGGTGAAGGAAATTCTATGGTGACTACACCTGAGGTGTGAGGGAAGCAAATAGTTTTTAAAAATTAACAATGATGTAAAAAATAAATAATAAAATTTTAAAAAACATTTTTATTCACATCTAAGCAGTGTACATATTTTATTGAGACATTACTTTTTGATCATTATCACTATTATTTTAAACAGATTAATCTAAAGAGGCAATTAGTTTTTAAGCAGTCCCACAGACTTTTTTCTTTAAGATTTATTTATTTGTGCATACTAGAACTAAGGTATAGGCCAGAGGTGCAGGCGGTGAGAGGATTCACCAGAGACAGAATGGGGAACAGAAGAGGCAGAAGGACTGAAATACACTGCTGAGGGGAGCAGCAGGCGAATCAGGCGAGGTCTGCTGCACCATGAGGGTAGCTCCCTGGCTAGGGATCGAGCTTGTGCTACAGTGGCCATGGACAGCTTCATAGTTTGTGTCTTAACCCCTTGCACCACCAGGGAGGCCCCCCACATTTTGGTATTTGCATTTTAAATACCAAATGCAAAAAGTACTCTGCTATGCTATTTCTCAAAGATCTATAAAACAATATATTAAATCTGAGAATTCTCTAGAATTCATTGTGCGCATTATACTTTTCCTCACCCCTGCTTTTCCAGCCCTTCACTTTCTCTCTCACAGCCCAGGCTTTCTCCTCCCCTTAGTCTCTACCACCCCCTCACAGCTGAATTTTGGCACCAGCTATACCTCCTCCCTGTCACCCAAAGACTGTTCTCTCACTGGGGTCAGCAACCCTCCTAATGTGAGTCAGGACATGCCATTGTCTCCCTTAAAATGCTCCAGTGGCTGCACTTCACTCCTGGTGAGGCTCTAGAATTGTGAAGCTCAGGGATCGTTGGTTACTGAGGTCAAAGTTGCATCCCCAGCATAAAAAGTCATAAATAGTCATAAAAAGTGCATAGAAGGCATTAAATAGTTTGAATGAATAAGCTATGATTTATTAAAAACTTTATTGCGGGCCTCCCTAGTGGTGCAAGGGGTAAGACGCAACCTATGTAGCAGTCCGCAGCCTCTGCAGCATGAGTTTGATCCTTGGCCAGACATGGAGCTACCCACATGGTGCAGCAGACCTCTCCTGACTCGCCTCAGCAGTGTATTTCAGTCAATATGCCTGTTCTGTTCCCCACTATGTCTCTGGTGAATCCTCTCACCACCAGCTCCACACCTCTGGCCTGTACCCCAGTTCTTGTATGCACAAATAAATAAATCTTTTTTTTTTTTTAAATTTATTGCGGGCCTCCCCGGTGGCACAGCGGTTGAGCGCTGGGTTGCAAAGCTGCCCGCAGCCTCGGCAGTGCCAGTTCGATCCCTGGCTGCTCCCCGGCCACCAGAGGAGGGTCCCACATGGCGCGCAGACCTCTCCTGCCGCCCGCTGCTCCCCTCAGCAGTGTGCTTCGGTCCTTCTGCCTGCTCTGCTCCCCGCTCTGGCTCTGGTGAATTCTCTCACCCTCCCGTACTTCTGACTGTACCCAGTGCTTGTATAAATAATAAATAAATCTTTAAAAAAAAAAGCTATTAAAAAAAATTTATTGCATTACATAAAAATCATTAAGTGAACAACACCAAAAAAGGTTAGGAAAGATTTTTATCTCATGCAACCAGTATATAAATCATAAATTCATTCCAGTGGGAAAAATACTACCTGCTTATCTGTTGCTCAGTGGCGTCTGTGTATGCGTCCATCACTGCATAACAAGTTGCCACAATTTTGTGGCTCAAAGGAACTTGCAGTTCCTTCGTCAGAAATCCAGGTCTAGTGTGGGTGGGGTCTCTGTGCAGGTTTTCACACAGTTGTGTTCTCATCTTGAGCTCAGGTCCTCCTCCAGGCTTATGCAGAGATTGTCCGGTGAATTCAGTTCTTGTGGTTGCAGGACTGAGGTCCCTGATTCCCTACCAGCTGTTTAGTGTGGAGCCCGGGGAGGACTGCTCCCAACTCTTTGGTGGCCACGGCATTCTTTGCTGGGTTGACCCTTAATTCTCAAAGTCCACAATGGAGAAAATCCCACATTAAGTCCCTCTCACACTTTGAACCACATTGCTCAGGAAAAACCCAGTCCTTTCAAGGGCTCACCTTGATACAGGGCAGCAAGGGGCACTAAAGCTGGCCAAGGTCACTGCCCAGATAGTTTACTGGTCACTGTCTGAGTTCATCACCAGTGCGCACAATTGCAAGACAACTCAAGCTCAAAGAACAACAATAATGGGATTTATTTAACAAACCAGGGAAAAACAAAGAGTTACTGAGGCCAAAAATGGCTTTTACCTCACCCAAAGCAGTGTCCAGTGTTTATCAGTCCTAAGCAAAAGTAGCAAAAACAGCATCTTCCCGCCACTGAGGACAAGGAGTTCCTCTCCTGAACAACAGGCCACGTGTCTAAGATGGCATCTTCCTGCCTTTGCCGAGCATGCGACATGTGGCAGCCTGACTATAGGCCAGGTTCCAACTCACACAGACAGCAGAAGACACACAGGAGACTCCTTGAACTGCCGAGATGCCCCAGCACAGCACCAGACAAACGACACTCAAGACAGCAGCTTCCATGACCAAATGACCCCACAAACAGTCACTCTCACACAGCTCCGGGTCTTTGCGTTCTCTGCCAGGCTGTAACAGCAGCGAAACAGGGAGCAGTTTCAGTGGCTTGGCTAAGTGCAAAGCCTCTAAACTTTTTCTCTCCGAGGTTGGCTGCTGGAGGTTTCCACCTTCAGAGGCCCACAATAGCCTTCTGGAAGATCGGCAAGGTAGGGGCCAAAATCCGCTGACCTCAAACGCTGAAGATCCAAAACCGGCTGAAATCCTGAAGACTGAATGATTCCATGCCCCCTTCTGCAGTCCTTTATATGTCTTATCGGTCAACCCACCCCATAATATAATATTTTTAGCATTTTCCCTGGGGCTATCTATCCTCATCAGCAACCCCCTCCAAGGGGCACCACCTGTAACATCTTTTGGCTTCAGCCACCCAGTTACAACCTGACTAAGGCAGCGCATCCCAGGTTAATCCCATATTAACATGTATAAAATTCTGCAACAACCAAAAAATCTTTGGTAATGACTTCATCCAGGGCCTTGCAGGTTTGTTCTCATCTTCCTGCCCACGGCCTCTCCCGAAACCACGCTCTACCAGACCCTCAGTCAGGCCAGGAAGCATCCTCGCTTGACCCGTCTCAGAGGTACTAGTGTAAGGTCGGCCTGGGGGGACCCTGAGGGGTTCTGGTGGCAAGGAGACCCTTGAAACCGCTGGGGAGGAAACAGACTGTGTGCCAGTTCCTGGAGCCAGATGTCTCCACCTGGCAAAACTGGACCTGATACCGATCAGCCAAAAAACCGCCAAAAACAGACTGTGCAGAAAAACAACTTGTTCTGCATATTGGCCTGCTTACCCAACCCCCTTGTTTGCCTTCTTGGCCCCTATAAAGGGGGACCCTCTTCCTGTAACGGGCGCGACTTTTCTGGCCTTGCCCAAAGACCAGTAAACCTCACCCGGGAGCACAGCCAATAAACCTGCTTTCGGTTTAGTGGTAGTTGTCTGTAGAGGCAGGAACCGGCACAGTGCAGGTTCTCTGATCCCATGCAGACCGGGTAAAGGAGGAGTCAGAGTCCTCAGTGGGTTTCTGCAGGTCTTTTATTGGGGTTCACCAGGCATATGGCAGGCAGGAGTGCTGGGGGGCCGGGAGGCTGGCAGTCCTCCCAGCCCCAGCAAATCCTCACTCTATCTGGGCTCTCTGGCGTTCTCTGCTTCTGCTGCTTCTTCTCTGCTTCTCTCTCGGCTTCTCTTTCGGCTTCTACTGCTGCTGGCGTCCCCGTGACGCCGCCCTCAAAAAGCACAGTCTCAGCCCAGGTGAATCCCATCTACCTATGCCCACACCCTATTCCAGGTGCCCGCCATCAGGCATGCATTCAGGACAAGGATCCCTCATCTATCCTGATGGCGGAAGGGCAGAAAAGCCTGACATTTTTCCTTACCCTACATTGTCTCTCTTTGTATTTCCATCACCTCTGAACCTTTCAGCTAGAACAGTGCTGTGTGTCATGCCTCTGCCTTTGATCAATCTGTTGCAGGGCAACCCCCATATAAAACGGTTGGCTGACTGTGGGTCTTCACCTGGGCGCTTGAAGGGGACTTAAACTGCAGACACACACAAAAGACTAACTAAAGGTTTATTTACAAGGGAAGGGGAAATGGGGAAATGAGGAAATGAACAACTCAGGGAGAAAAGAGGGAGATAAATTCTTAAATGTGTCCTACCCCTTCCACTGACCTGGAATCCCAAATAACTCACCTGACCAAGTGCCACCCCAGCCCACAGCAGCAGCCAAGAGAAAGACCCTGTAGGGTAAATAGTTTTCAGGCTTTTCTGTCCTCCCACCATTAGGATTGCCCTGCCTGATGGGGCACCTGCAGTTGTTACATTGTTGTGTTGTTTACTTCTGTGGGCCATGGGAGGGGTATTGATATAGTCACCAGGAGAGGCAGGAAAGAAGCAGAAAAGAGAAGCAGAAGCAGGAGAGATACCGAAAGTGAAGACTTGGCCTCGGGTTTGGAGGCCTCTTGGCCTCCTGGCCCCCTGGCACCCCTGACTGCTGTGTACTTGGTTGCTGCAATGCATGTAAAGCCCAATAAAAGCCTGAGAAAGCCACCGAGGGCTCCAAGATTCTCCTTTACCCATCTGCTGGATCATAGAAAACCTGCTCTGTGCCTCTGCTGCCTCTACAGAACCCCTCACATGGCTGGTTATATCCCCAGAGAGAACATGGGTGCTTAACCCCGCCCTTAGATAATCAGAACCTGCCTTTGGGGATCCCAGTGTCCTGATGGAATGGGAGTGGCATCCACAAAACCTGTGAGGAGTTTGCTCAGGTCATCCTTTCCCCCTAACAAATCCAGACCCAAGGTGGGACAGAAAAAAAAAAAAACAACACCTAGACCGAGAAACAAATGGGGTTCCAGTGATCTATACAAGTTCTACCCAGGAGTGTAGATGACAGCAACCTGAAGAAAGAAGGCCCAGACTTCTAAAAGAACATTTCACTGTAAAGCTACTTAGGAGGAAAGTTGTCCAGAAGCCATCGCACAATTTTCCACTTAACCAGGAGATACTTCGCTCTTAAGTGAACAAAATGAAGTTGTTGTTTGGTGTTGCGGGTGTAGGGTAAGTGATTTTCAGGCTCTTCTGCCCTCCCACCATTAGGATGGCCCTGCCTGATGGTGGTTCTGCATTTGTTACATTGTTGTAAGTTGTATTATTTACTCCTGTGGGCCATGGCTGTAGTATTGATGTATTCCCCAGAGAAGCAGAAGCAAGGGAGAGAAGGTCAGAGAGCCCAGAACAGAGTGAAGATTCCCAGGGGCTGGGAGGCCTACTGGCCTCCTGGACCCCCAGAACCCCTGCCTGCTGTGTACCTGGTTGCTGCTGTGTATGTAACAGCTCAATAAAAGCCTGCAAAAGCCACCGGGGGCTCCGGGACTCTCCTTACCAGGTCTGCCATGCTCGAATCATAAAGATACCAGCTCTGTCCCTGTCCTGCTGCTAGAAGGGTTACACTGATTAATAAGTATCTGAATCTTGGGGGGGGGGATCTGTTTATATTGCAAAAATCCTCTCACAGCAGTGTCCCACATTGGTGTTTAATCGAATTAATGGGAGTGTGGGGGCAGGATGGGCACTGAGCAGGTTTTCTGATCCAGCAGACAGGTAAAGAAATAGTCCTGGAGCCCCCGGTGGTTTTCTCAGGCTTTTATTGTTACATATAGAGCAGCAACCAGATAAACGGCAGGCAGGGGTGCTGGAGGGGCCAGGAGGCTGCCAGGCCTCCAAGTCCTGGCAAGTCTTCACTCTGGGCTTCTCTGGCTTCCTTTTCTCCCCTTCTCTCTCCTGCCTCTTATCCTGCTGCTTCTTCTCTGGGTGACTATGGCAATACTCCTCCCATGGCCCACAGATACTCCTCCCATGGCCCACTGTCTTGAAGTAAACAAGACAGTTTGCGACAATATAATAACTGCAGGTGCCCCATCAGGCAGGGCAATGGTAATGGTGGGAAGGCAGAAAAGCCTGAGAAACCATTTATCAAACCATTTACCCTCTAGGGAGTAAGGTAATAACTGGGTGGTATCATGGACTATTGCTGAATCAGCCTACTGTGGTCTAGTTGGTCCTTTGTGTTTGATTGAGGTACAGTTAGAAATTGAAGTTTAAGAAAATATTGTGTCAAGAAAGTGTGTCCCATCTATTAGCCTTGGAAATTCTTCTTATATCTTCTTATATTCTTCTTATATTCTTCTTATATCTTCTTATATCTTCTTAAAACCAAATGACATGTTTAACTTCTTTTAAGATTTACTTTATTTACTTAGGCATGCAAGAACTGGGGGGTAGGCCAGAGGTGTGGGGGTGAGAGGATTCACCAGAGACAGATGAGGAGTAGAACAGGTGGGTCTACTGAAATGCACTGCTGAGGGGAGCAATGAGTGAGCAAGGAGAGGTTTGCTGCGCCATGTGGGTCAGCTCCCTGGCCGGGGATTGAACTCAGGCCATAGCAGTGCTAGCACTGAGACTTAACCCCTAGTCCTCCAGGGAGGCCCTGTTTCAGGACTTTTAAATCAATATTTCTTTTATGGAATTATTTGTCTTTCACATTTTAAATTTCACTTTTAGAAAGTAATGAATTAAAGTTTGAGACAGAGCAAGGAAATACAATAATACTTGTAAGTTTTTCTTACAGTTGCCTTCTCTAACATTCCCTACAAACAGTTGCCACAAAGTTGAAACATATATTAGGTAGATCAAATAGTTTCAAGACATGGATGTCATAACCATAATGTCTTAAAATAATATTGCTTTTCGGGGTGGCGGGGAAAGGAGGGATATGGGTCAAAATAAGGGGGGGTGCATTTGTATGGGGAATATAAAAATAAAAAAATTTTTAAAAATAATGTTGCTTTTCTTATTTAAGTTTCACTTTTTTTTTTTTAAGATTTTTATTTATTTATACAACCACTGGGTACAGTCAGAAGCGCAGGAGGGTGAGAGAATTCATCAGAGCCAGAGCGGGGAGCAGAACAGGCAGACTGACGAGGTACACTGCTGAGGGGAGCAGCAGACGCGACAGGTGAGGTCTGCACACCATGTGGGTCCCTCGCCGGTGGCCGGCCGGGGATTGAACCGGCACTGCAGAGGCTGCGGGCAGCTTCGCAGCCCAGCGCTCAACCACTGCGCCACCAGGCCCAAGTTTCACATTTTTAAAAAGATTTATTTATTCACGCATACGAGAGCTGGAGTGCAGGCCAGAGAAGCAGTAGTGGGCTATGAGAGGATTCACCAGCGACAGAGTGGGGAGCAGAAGAGGTAGATCCACTGAAATACACTGCTGAGGGGAGCAGCGGGTGACACAAGAGAGGTCTGCTGCACCATATGGGTTAGCTCCCTGGCCAGAGATCAAACTCATGCTGCAGAGACTGCGGATATCTTCGTAGTGCTGAGACTTAAGCCCTGTGCCATGAGGAAATGACCTTAAGTTTCAAATTTAAGTCAACGAGTGGAAGGCAATTACCAGATGGTTTTGTTCATATGCAGAATATAAATAACCAAAGCAAACAAACTGACAAAACACAATAAAAGGAACTCTTAAACTCTGTGGAATATGATGGTTACCAGAGATTGGAAAGGGGTGGGGGCAGAGGTAGAGGGGGGTGAATTGATAGTGTTAAGCACTAGGACCTTGGTGGGGGAAGAGGTGAGTGAAGAAAAAATATATACATATCGGGGTGTGAAACTGTGCTCCTGAAATTGTATCTAATTTTGTAAAGGAATAGTAAGTGAATAAAATGTAATTAAAAATAAATGTTTCAGGGCCTCCCCAGAGGCACAGCAGGTTGAGCTCAGCGCTGTGAGGCTGTTTGCAGCCTCTGCAGCATGGATTCAATTCCCAGCCAGCCAGGGAGATACCCACATGGCATGGCAGACCTCTCCTGTCTTGCCTGCTGCTCCCCTCCAGCAGTGTTTTTGGTCCGTCTGCCTGTTCTGCTCCCTGCTCTGCCTCTGGTGAATCCTCTCACCCTCCTGCACCTCTGACTGTACCCCAGTTCTTGTATAAATAAATAAATCTTTAAAAAAAAAAATAGATGTTTCAGGGCCTCCCTGGTAGCCTGGTGATTAAGTCTTAGCACTATCACCCCTAAGGCCTGAGTTGGATCCCCTGCCAGGGAGCTAACCCACAAGGCACAGCAGACCTCTCCTGTCTCGCCCACTGCTCCCCTCAGCAGTATATTTCAGTAAACCCACCTGTTCTGTTCCCCACTCTGTCTCTAGTAAGATCCTCTCATGCCCCCTGCATCTCTGGCCTACACCACATTCTTCTACATAAAAATAAATAAATAAAATCTATTTTAAAAAATAGATATTTCAATGTTAGTTTGTTAAGATTGTGAACTATATTGACTAAAATGCCAATTGTTTTACCCTTTTGATTTTACTGATTTTTTAACTCAAAAACGTTTTTTTTTTTTTTTTTCTTTTTTTTTTTTTTCTTTTAGCTTTCTGATATTGTGTTTGTGCTGTCAGGTCTTTCACAGTGATTTTCTGCTCCTCATAAGGGGAGCACAGGTGTCCTGTCCAGACACACCCAGCACAGCAGAAGTCCCAGAATAGGCCGGCTGATGTGTTCTTTCACTTTTGACGGCCTCGTAAGAACTTGAGCGTCACAGGGGAACTCCTGCAGTCTGCCCGGGCACAAAGCAACTGCACTTTTGGGTGCTTTCTAAACTTCTGGGTATAAGATAAGCAATTCTTATTTCCAGGGATTTGGGACAGCCCAGTTCAGTTGGAGGGTATACTGAGAGCTCACCAAAGACAGGAGGTCACATGCTGGCCCATCTGAATAGCTGTAGACACTGACAAGAAAAAGAAAGCACTGTGAGTTCAAAGGACAAATATAACCACACAGGCCAGGAAGTCACCTCAGAATGCTGAAATGCCAATTCTAGGAACAAAGTTTTTCAAGAACTGGCTATTCAGTTAGCATATTTATTTAAAAAAATATCTTTCCTGTGCTTTTAAATGCCACTGCGGAGACAGTGAGGTGCACCACAAGCTGGAAATGTGGGGGAAGAGGGGAATGGCTGGGGGTCCAGAGAACAGCAGCAGCGGGGGTGGCTGGGCATGATCTGAGGACACCTTAGAGGGTGTGAGGGAGAAAGGCCTGAAGATGGTGATAAGCAAAGGCCCCACCCACCTGCCAGCCCCCAGGTACAAGGTGGTGGGGGAGGAAGCACCCAGGGGCACAGGCCCTGCAGGGAGCCGTGTCCTCAGGAAACCAGGCTTCTATCAGAGCTGCAAAGTAAAGGCACATCCTGAGGGAGGGCTTTGGTGATTTTACCGATTCTTGGCTGAGAACTCCAGGGACCACAGTGGGCGAGGGGGGTGGGGGGTGAGGGGGGTGGGGGGGATTTCAGGGGTTCAGGAGATGTGTGAGAGGAGACAGAACAGGGGTGTGCAGACACACTAATCTCTGGTGGAGATAAGAGTGAAGGCTACTTGGTGACAGACACAAACGGAAAAGGACATGGAGAGATTAGTCAGGCAGGTGGTGGGGGTGAGTCTGAGAGATGAAGACGGGAGGAGAGGGGTTGGAGCCTCCCATGGGCTCAGTCGATGGAGATGAGGAGGTTTGGGGTGGCCAGGTGTCAGGTCTAGGGTGTGGGCCCTTTCTTGGCTCCGATCCTGGGCAGAGTGCCTGACAGAGGATGGGGTCCCAGAGACCGGCATGAGTCCACTCCAGGCCAGGGGGCAGAGAGACACTCACACCTGCGCTCAGGTCGGCCTGGCCCTGCAGTTGGAGGTGACATCAGGGCACCCTAATCAGTGAGCCTTGACACTGGGCCCCTCTTCCTCTCTGCTGAGGGAACTGAAAGCTTAGGGTGGGCCTGGGGGACCTGTGCTCTTAGTCCCAGTGTCCGTGTGCAGATCCACACCTTGGAGTGTTGTGTAAACAGTGAGATGGTCTTTCCACCTCCAGATGATTTTATTCAAAAATTGAGTTTCAGGGCCTCCCCTGGTGGCGCAGGGGTTAAGCGCTGGGCTGCAAAGCTGCCCGCAGCCTCTGCAGCACATTTTTGATCCCCAGCCTCCGGCAAGGGTTCCACATGGAGCGACAGACCTCTCCTGTCGCACCAGCTGCTCCCCTCAGCAGTGTATTTCGTCAGTCTGCCTGTTCTGTTCCCAGCTTTGGCTCTGGTGAATTCTCTCACCCTCCTGTGCTTCTGACTGTACCCAGTGCTTGTATAAATAAATAAATCTTAAAAAAAAAAAAAAATTGAGTTTCAGGGCCTCCCTGGTGGTGCAGGGGTTAAAGTCTCAGCACTATGAAGCTATCAGCAGCCACTGTGGCCTGAGTTCAATCCCCAGCCAGGGAGGTACCCACATGGCACAGCACACCTCTCCTGTCTCACCCGCTGCTCCCCTCAGCAGTGTATTTCAGTAGATCTGCCTGTTCTGCTCCCCACTCTGTCTCTGGTGAATCTTCTCATCCTCCCTAACCCTGTGTCTCTGGCCTACACCCCAATTCCTGTATGCATAAATAAATATTTAAAAAAAAACAAACCCTGAGTTTAAAAAACTGAGAAATAGGAAGTAGAAGAAATGTTTTTAATTTTCTGGGACGTTGCCATTAAAGAACTAGAGAGAGGTGGGGCTGGGGAGAACATGGAACCCTCAGAGATGGCACAAGGGCTTCTGAGCCCTCTTCTCCTTCAGTCCCCTCACTCTGACACAACCAGTCCAAGACTCCCTAGAATCCTCACATGGGGGGCCCATCCTCCAGGTCAGCCTCCTCCCACCAAGCACAGCCCAGACCCTCCCAACTGCTCAATTATAATCCCAGAGCAGTGCAGCAGCGCCCCCGTGTGGCCACAGGGCTGAGCACAGGCGACCAGAGCTGCTCTTTCGCCTGCTCAGCCAGGCCTTCCCCAGGCTCCCTGGGCTCCCAGCGGCACAAAAAGGGCTTTGAACACAAGAGGAGCCCCCACTCCATGTCAGGTATGAAGTAGAAAGTGTTTCCCAAAACCCCACACTTATATCAGTGTTTCCTCCCCACTGAGTCACCATGGACTGCCTCAGGGCAATAAGATCACCTGTCATTACAGCTGGGTCCAGGTGGGGAACCCCACAAACAAACTGGGTGCCCTCAGTCACCCGGGATGGAACATAAGACGCCTGAGACCCTGTTCCTTGTTCCTGCCGCTGCCTCTGGAGTTGGACTCAGTCTAGTATGTCTCTAACCATGGATGGGGAAAGGAGGAACTGCCCCCACCCAGGGTGTTAGGTCCTGGGCGACCTGGGGACACCCCAGGGAAAGTAAGGATAGAACAGAAATCAGGACATGAAAGGAGCAGAGGTCACAGGAAGGGAAAGGAGGAGTCAGGGAAGAGAACTGCCCGCCTGGGAGACAGTTGTGGGCAGTCTGGAGAGGGACTCCAGGTTCTGGGGCCTAGAAAGAAAAGGGGAGATTCTGTGCCACCCTTATAGGGACCAGCCCAGGGCCCAAATTCCAGGGGTCTCCTGGTCCCACGCCTTGTGGAAGACCTCGCAAGTAACTAGTTGTCATGGTCTCAGTTTTCCCTTCCTCTTCTGTGATAACCAGGCCAGGGACCCGAGAACCTGTGCCCACCTGCAGCAGCCGCTGACCCCACTGAGGCTACAGACATCAGCGACAGAAGCCGGCAGGCGCCCCACAGCCACTTCCCAGCAGCAGCTCCGACACCCTCCACAGATGTGGCTCAAGGGGTTCCCTCTGCTCTCTAGGGCCTTGCATGCAGACTTGCAGGCTAGGTCCTCAGGCCCAACTCTTTGCCACCCCCAAACCCTTGCCACCCCCAAACCCTGAGCTTAGGAGCTCTGCAGCCCTACTCGGGGCTTGGGGGTGTGGTGCTAGAGAGTAACTGTGTTCCATCCAAATCCCTAGGTTTAATTCGAATCCCCAATGTGATGGTATTTGGGACTTTGGGGGATGATTAGGTGATGAGGCCTCATGAATGGGATTATGTCCTTGAGAGACACTCCAGAGAGCTCCTCACCAAGTCCAACATGTGAGGGCGCAGTGGGAGGGCAGCGGGCTATGAATAGGGAAGAGAGCGCTGGAATTTGCTGGACTTGATCTTGGACTTCTTAGAGTCTAGGACTGCGAGAAATATATTTCTGTTGTGCATATGTCAATTTACGACATTCTGTTACCATAGCCCACACGGACAAGGTGTTCAAAAACCATGAGATTGTTCCCCAGAGTCCCATGTGCTGTAGGGTTCCCTCAGCTGCCGTCTGGACGACAGTGTCGTGACCCCCAACCAAATGGACACACTTCCTGGCCCAAGAGACCTCAGAGGCAGTTGGTGGCCGTCACCACCTGTCTTCCCTGCTGTGTGGTGAGAGGCTAAGGAAACGGAGAGGGGATGATAGTAGCAAACACACACAAATCGCAGGAAACACCTATTTTCAACAGTTGTGTCCCCCAAAATTCATATATTGAATCCCTCAATATGAATGTACTTAGAGATACAGCCTTTGAAAAGATAATTAAGGTTAAATGAGGTCATAAGCCTGGGGCCCTAATCTGACAGGACTGGTGGTTATGAGAAATATCAGACATCTCTTTCCCCCCAACTTGTGTGCATGCACACACACACACACACACACACACACACACACACACAGGAAACACCACCATGTTGTGAAGTCCTACAAGTCAGAAAGAGAACCCTCATCAGAAACCAACTTCCTAGCACTTTGATCTTGGACTTCTGGCCTCCAACTGCTAGAAAACATATTTCTGTTCAGCCACCTAGTGTGTGGGATTTGGTGACGGCAGCCCGAGCAGACCAAGGCAACTTCCAAAGCAAAATCCAGGCAACTCTCCCTTTCAGTCTCAGAAGTACCAGCTTTACGGAGCTGGTCACAGCCTATATTCTCATCCATGATGTTCAGTGACTGTTCTGTGCCAGGCATGGTTCTGGGCCTGGTGATCATTTCATGAAATCAGAGAAAAAACTGCTTTCCTGATGCTTCCATCTGACAGGAAGACAGACAACCAATGAGAACATCGCAAGAGGAGTAAAGTGTGTGATATGTGTTCTTGTCTATCACTTGGTAACAAACAATCCCCCAGATAAAAGCATCCTTTATTCTCCCCCTTCTGCGGGGTGACAGGGTCAGTGGGCAGCTTCTCTGCTCCACATGCACAGGCTGTGGGTACAGTGCCCTGGAACATCCAGGAGGATCCCTCCCAGGACAACAGGGGGTGCAGGCTGTGGGCTGGGGCTCACTGGGGCTGCTAACTGCATGGTTTGGCTGTTCCCAGCTCGGCTCCTGGGCTCCAGGAGGGGTGTCCCCTGTGGACAAGTCAGACCCCCCAGGGGATCTGGTGTCAGAACCTCAGAATTCAAAAAGTGTCACTGTTCCAAAGCTGTTCAAAGATCAAGGGGAGGGAGGTGGTCACACCCTAGGTAGGCGGTGGTGGCGTCACACTGCGGAAGGGGATGTGGGGTGGGTGTTGTTGAACCCGTCTTGGGAAAAGGCCCCTGTACAGTGTGTCAGAAAGTGACAGGAGAGGGCTTCCCTGGTGACACAGGCAGTTGAGCGCAAGCACTGTGAATCTGTCCACAGCCTCTGCATTGCGGGTTCGATCCCTGCTGGCTGGGGAGATACACACATGTCGCAGCAGACCTCTCCTGTCTCGCCCACTGCTCCCCTCAGCAGTGTATTTCAGTCAGTCTGCCTGTTTCTGCTCCCCACTTTGTCTCTGGTGAATCCTCTCACCCTCCCATACATCTGGCCTGTACCCCGGTTCTTGTATAAATAAATAAATCTTTAAAAAAAAAAAAAAGTGACAGGAGATAGAGGAAAAACTCCTGCAGGGTGGATACCCAAGGCAAGCAGATGGAGGGGCACTTGTAAATAAAGTGGTCAGGGCGGGCCTCAGTGGGTGACAGTTGAAAGAAATTGAAGCAGGAGAGACTGAAGCACACAGGGACTTGCAGGGACGCCTTCCTGGGTTGCCTCTGCGTGTACAAGACTGTACCAGGCAGACACTAAGGCTACGGTGGAATGGAGGGGCTCAGTTAGCCGACTCCTGCAGGGAGCTGTGAGGACCTCTTCTTGCTCTGGCCCTTAAAGCCCTGGGTTGGGGAGGAGAAGGCATTGCTGTGGGAGGAAGATGAGGGGGGAGGGGAAGAGAGCTGCGGTGGGCAGCTCACTCAGTCTCCAGTCTCTCTCGGGTGGCCAGGGAGGTGGTGACTGCCGTGAGGACCCTGGGGCTATCACGCTGCAGGGGGCTGGCATGGGAATGAGGGCGCTTCCCCTCTGGTTTTCTCCCCCACACCTCACAAACCACCATCTAATCATGAGAAGATTTCAGACACACTCGAACAAGTGACAGCGTACAATTACCTGTCCAGTACTCTTCACAACTTCAAGGTCATGGAAACAAGTAAGAACTTAGAAAACTCAGAAGATTGTTTCTATAGGGACAAGAGGGACACAACTGGAGGTGGCTGGATTGATCCTGGAATGGAAAAAGGGCAGGAGTAGAAAAACGGGTGAATCAAAAACAGGTCTATAGTTCAGCTAATGGTGTTATACATGGTAGCCTTCTTGGCCTAGCATAGTTTTTTGTTAATATTAACATTAAGAGAAACTGGGTAAAAGGTGTAAGGGATCTTTGTGTTAGCTTCACATTTCTGTTAATCTAATGTGATTCAAAAAATAACTTTAAAAAGTGAAAATGAGACCTCCTGGTGGTGCAAGGGCTATGTCTCAGCCCTGTGCAGCTATGGGCCGCCAGAGCAGCACAAATTTGATCCCGGCCAGGGAGCTACCCATGGCACAACAGACCTCTCCGTCTCCCCTTACTGCTCCCCTCAGCAGTGAATCTGCCTGTTCTGCTCCCCACTCTGTCTCTGGTGGGTCCTCTCACCCACCCAGTCTGGCACCTCTGGCCTATACCCAGTTCTTCTACAAAATAAATAATTTTTTTTTAAATGTTACAGGCCTCGGCCTCCCGGTGGCGCAGCGTTGAGTGCCACACTGCAAGGCTGTCCGCAGCCTTCACAGCACCAGTTCATCCCCACGCCAGGAACCACCACATGGCGTGGCAGACCTCTCCTGCCATGCCCGCTGCTCCCATCAGTAGTGTCTTCAGTCCGCCTGCCTGTTCTGCTC
>NW_023602073.1:46921408-46938351 GCF_014898055.3 Talpa occidentalis | reverse complement strand
ACAATTATAGTAAGTCCTTCCTTTGCTTTTTAGGAGTTTCTTGGGAATGTTTTTAAATGAAGTTATTTGAGTTAAGGAGTTTCTAGGTAGAAAAAGTTCTGATAGCTGAGTAGCAGCCGTCCCTGGTGAAGGCCATGCGAATAAGAAAAGACTTTTCTTGCTCAGGCTTTGGCTGATAGGGGTGTACTGATGGCTATCCACTGTCTTAGGTAATTGTCTAGCTGAAACAATGAGTTTTAGTGTAAGGCTTAGTTTTTTATTAACCTTGAAGGTTGTCTTCTTGCTGAGAGCACGTTGTGGCCAAAAGTCTATGGGGAAAGGGATGCACTGATTGTTTCTGCTGTGCTTCTATGCATACGATGTCATTTCTCTGCTTGCTAAAAAGTATAAAGACCTGCTGAGCCCCTCATTAGGAGATACTTGCACCCAAAAGAAGAGTGCCTGTCTGCCTCATTCTTCCCCTCAGCCCTTAACATGTCGCCTAGGCCCTCTCATCCTTTCAGGAATCCCTGACACGACATTTTGCCGAAAGCTGTTCTGTTGTATTTTCTTTTGTGGGCCATGGCTGCTGTGTTGTGTTTGTTAAAGGAAACTTGTATATACTTGTATATAGATTGTACTGCAGAAAACCCTGAGGGGGTGGCTTGTAAGGTAAATGGTTTTCAGGCTTTTCCACCCTCCCACCATTGGGATTGCCCTGCCTGATGGGGCACCTGCAGTTGTTACATTATTGCAAACTGTCTTATTTACTTCTGTGGGCCATGGGAGGAGTGTTGAGATAGGCAAGTAAGAGAAGCAGCCAGGGAGAGAGACCAGAGAGAGAAGGGGAGAAAGAAGCCAGAGAAGCTCAGAATGAAGACCTGGGGGGAGGCAGACCTCCTGGCCCTGCACACCCATGCCTGCCCTCTACCTGGTTGCTGCACTACGTGTAAAGCTCAATAAAAGCCAGGGCTCCAGGACTCCTCCTTTACCCAGGTCTGCTTGAATCATAGAAACCTGCTGTGCCCGGTGCAAAACTCCAAAATATATGTTATAGCCTCATGTAAATATGATATGTCAATATACAATGTTATTCATCTTTGATCTTTGAACAAATAAGTTTTCTAACTCTCCCTTTTCTTTTCATCCACAAGACTATTAGTCAATCATAAGCAGCAGCTTAGCTGTTTTCATACCTTCACAGCCATATATTACCATTTATATCTATGGTAATATCAGTTTTATGAGAAAAAAATGTATTTACTGGCCATAGGCAATGTCTGAAGCATAATTTCACACTACAGCAATAGATGATCATTTCTCTTGGAAAAACAAATGTCTGAAATTAGATGAATGACAAGGAAAAAGGGCACTCCTGGTAGCCCAGGGGTTCAAGTCTCAGTGCTATCAGGCTATTACCAGCCACTGCAGCATGAATTTCATTCCCATTGAGGGAGCTGATCCACAAGGCACAGCAGATCTCTCCTGTCTGGCCTGCTGCTCCCCTCAGCAGTGTATTTCAGTAGATCTGTCTGTTCTGCTACCCCATTCTGTATCTGGTGGATCTTGTCAACCCCCACACCTCTGGCCTACACCCCAGTTCTTGTATGCATAATAAATAAAAATATTTTTAAAAAAGAGAAGGAAATAATGATTTCACTTTATATTTAATCTGTATGCAGTCACCCAAAGCACATCAATTCCTTTATGAGTATTACTTTAACATTATATAACAAGTGATTAACAGAAAATACCCAAGTCAGAAACCTTATAGCCTTAAACTTCATCAACTTTTGCTAGATATTTGAAGACATAAAAATAAAAATCATTTCATATAACAGCATGCAAATTACTTACCTTTATAAAGTGCTGGGACAACTATTTCCCAGGTTTTAGCTGAAATGACCATCAAAAGTGTTCACATTGTATTCAGCTTATTTTTGGGCAGTTTGCCTCCTTGAGCCTAAGCAGAGGACAATATTAAAATCCATAAATGGACCCCACTGGCACTGGTGTAAGTGGGTGTCTGGATCTTACAGCCACAAAAAAAACAAAAATACCCCGTGCACACTGAGTGAGCCTGAGTGGTCCTTTTCATGGTCATTTCCTGTGTAGGTGGTTTTCATTTCCTGTGAAGCCGGTGCTAGGTAAGGCCTATGGTTTGATCTTACTGCAAATTCTAAGAAAACAAGTGAGTTTACTTTGTCTGCAGATACTTTCTCTCAGGCTTGAGGAGATGCATACCTGCTTTCCTGAGCCACCTGTCCAGGACCCCACAACTCTTCATACTGAACACTGTGGTCTCTGTCCACGTCCCTGACTCGTAGTCATGGCTTTGCATCAATCTGTGATTCTTAAATCTGTCCCAAGCCCTGACCTCCACCCACCTTTCCCCACACACCACTTGGAACATAACCCTGGAAACTCCCTGGTCCAAGGTGGCCCCAGAATCTGTCCTGTCCACAGATTTTCTGTCCCCCTGGACTGGTCCCTGGATCCCCTCCTTGGTTTCCCTGCTCCTCCATTCAGGCACCACAGACATTTCCCTGGAAGCTGGGAAAGGCTCCTCCTCCGTGTCCTGGCATCTCACCAGCCCAAGACCCGCCCTCCAGGCAAGTGCCTGACCGCGTGTTCAGACTTGTGAAAAGGTGTATGGGCAGGACGAAAGATGCTAGGCATGGGTAAGGGTGACTAATACACAACATCTCTCCCCTCCAACTGTGGGTGCAGGTCACTGTAGAGTAAATGGTTTTCAGGCTTTTCTGCCCTCCCACCATTAGGATTGCCCTGCCTGATGGGGCACCTGCAGTTGTTACATTGGTGCAAACTATCTTGTTTACTTCTGTGGGCCATGGCAAGGGTATTGAGATAATCACCAAGAGAAGCAGAAGCAGGAAAGAGAAGGGGAAAAAGAAGCCAGAGTAGCCCAGAGTGAAGACTTGCCTCGGGGAGCGCCTAAGGCCCGTCATGCACGCAGACTCTCGCTGCTCTAGCAGTGTACCTCTGTGCGCTCTGAACTCCTGCTTCTATGCCCATGCATGAATAACTAAAAAAAAAGACCATGTTGCTGCACTCCTGCCAGCCATGTACTGGTTGCTGCAATGCATGTAAAGCTCATTAAAACTGAGAAACCACTGAGGGCTCCAGGACTCTTCTTTACCCATCTGCTGGATCATAGAAACCTGCTCAGTGCCCATCCTGCCACCACAATTGGCGTAAGTCACCAGGATGTTACGATGCAGACAGGTATGGAGCCCTCTGAAGACCTCAGGAGGGACTGAGGAGGAGAGGACTGTGTTTGCCTGTGACAACGGTGGACGTGCCATGGCAGCACAGGCGGTGACCAGAGTCCAGGAGCTGCGGGAAGAGCTGAAGATGCTACAGGAGCACAAGAGGTGGACAAGGTCCGGGAGCAGCGGGACGAGACCTCACCTGGAGGAGGCGATGGCCTGCGAGGACCAGCCCACGACCCCTGAGGTGGCAGAATTATTTGGGAAAAAGGGACCACGGTTCGGAGCTCGCCCAGTGCTGATGCAGGAAAAGACTGATGGACTTGGACTGACAATCCTACCAGAAGGTGGAGGAACTTTGGCAGGGTAATGTTCTGTTTGGGGACCCTGGGGATGATGGTATTGTTTATACACCCAGGAGATGGGAATTTGGGGGTGGCCAATGGGCCTTGATGGCCAAAAGCAGTCTGTGTACTGCCCAGCAGCCAGGCGGAGGAAAAAAGCCAACTTAGAAAGGCAAAAACTGGTGCAGAGATTGGGAAGCCCTGAGTAGCTGCTAAGCAGCCTAAATATATTAAAGAAAGCCAGTGAGTCTCTTAAAATCACCTGTGGGTGATGCCTTGCTCACTGCTAAGTGAGGATGAGGAGTTGAGGACCCCGTCCTTGCGGGACAGGTGGGAACATTGCTTGTGGTGGAGCCCACAGCCAAAGAGGGACCCAAGAGAGGTCGCATGTGGAGCTTGCATCCACAGATCCCCACCTATGTGCTTGTGCAATGGGTTGGCCTGAGTGCAGGGGTCTGCATGTCGCATTGGTGGCCGTGAAAGCCCAGTGTTGGAGGAACTGTAGACAGAAACCTTGAAGATTGGGCAGTTACCCCCAAAGAGTATAGAATCACCAATCCAAGAGTGAGTGCATCCTGGGGGTGGATGCTGTGTGTGGCTTGTGGGCAAGACCACAGCTGGATAGTCCTTCCCTCGTATGGGCAGTGCCTTTGGCAGCGGAAGTGGTAGATTATCTACTGGTGCCAATAATCGTCTTTTGCCACTAGGTTGGTGCCCTGCCTGGAATTATTTATGTTCTGTTGTATTGCTTCATTATTCAGTTATATTTTCTTTTGTGGGCCATGGCTGCTGTGTTTGTTAAAGGAATCTTACATATACTTGTATATAGATTGTATGGCAGAAAACCCTAAGGGGGTGGATTGTAGGGTAAATGGTTTTCAGGCTTTTCTTCCCTTCCACCATTAGGATTGCCCTGCCTGATGGGACACCTGCAGTTGTTACATTGCTGCAAACTATCTTGTTTTCTTCTGAGAGCCATGGTATAGTCAGGACAGAAGCAGAGGAGAGAGAAAGGGAGAAAGAAAGCCATAAGAGAGAAAGAGAAGCCCAGAGTGAAGAGCTGCTGGGGCATGGAGGCCCCCCCAGAACCTCTGCCTGCCGTGTACCTGGTTGCTGCTCTATATGTAACAGCTCAATAAAAGCCTGAGAAAGCCACTGAAGGCTCCAAGACTCTCCTTTACCGTCTGCTGGATCAGAAAACCTGCTCAGAGTCCGTCCTGCCTCTACAATCACCAATCCAAGAGTGAGTGCATACTGAGAGTGGATGCTGTGTGTGGTTGTGGTGAGACCACAGCCGGATGGTTCCCTCCTTGCATGAGCAGTGCCTTTGGCAGCAGAAGTGGTGGATCATCTTCTGGTGCCAATAATCATTTTTGCCACTTGGTTGGTGCCTACCTGCAATTATTTGTATTCTGTTGTATTGTTTTATCATTATGTATTCAGTTGTATTTTGTTTTGTGGGCCATGGCTGCATTGTTTATGTTTGTTAAGGGAAAATTGTACATATATAGACTGTATAGCAGAAAACACTCAGGGGGGGTGGATTGTAGGGTAAATGGTTTTCAGGTTTTTCTGCCCTTCCACCATTAGTATTGCCCGGCCTGATGGGGCACCTGCAGTTGTTACGTTGGTGCAAACTGTCTTATTTACTTCTGTGGGCTGTGGGAGGAGTCACCAAGAGAGTAAAGAAGCAGAAGAGTCAGGAGAGAGAAGGAGAGAAAGAAGAAAGAAGCCAGAGAAGCCCAGAGTGAAGACTTGCCTGGGGCTTGGACACCTGGCGGCTTCCTGGACCCCCCAGCATGCCTGCCTGCCATGTACCTGTTTGCCACACTACATGTAAAGCTCAATAAAAGCTTGAGAAAGCCACTGAGGGCGCCAAGTCTCTCTTTTACCCATCTGCTGTATCATAGAAAACCTGCTCAGTGCCCATCCTGCCACTAAAGTCACCTTCCTCCTACAATTCCGAGACCCAAAAGGGGTGCCTTTTGGCTGCAGGTCAGAGATGACCAAAAAGGGGGTGCTTTTCCTGTCATTCTCTTGCAGGTGGGTCAAATGAGGCCTTCACTGCCTACTCATCCCTGGACTGTGTCCTCAGATCTCCTTTTGAGCTCCTGCATGACCAGCTCATAAACTAGAGAACAAAGAATCCTGGGGGAAGTTGGGAGTATAAATTTCAATTCTTAGTCCACAACTGAGGCAGGAGGGAAAATGCTGGAGACTAAAGTGAGAGACTCACAGCAGCTGATGGGGAAGCTGCCTTTGTTCTCATGAGACCAAGTGAAACACAAGGACTTTGGAAAACTAATGTAAATCTTCTGTCTCTCTAAAAGGGCCTCAAGCAAACAGGACATTTGAGTCACAAGTGTCCAAAGAGAACACCCAGGGCTATGCCCTCTGTGCCATCACACAGGGCGCTGGAAAAGGGACTGTCCCACTCTCTACAGAGGGAGGCGCAGCCCAAACTACAGGCCATTGGAGGACAAACGGACCATAAGTGCCTCTGGCTGTGAAGACCCAAGTGCAGAAGGAAAAGACTTTCTCTAAGGAGCCCAGACGTGAGACAGGCTCCCCCACGCACTATCTCTAAGGACAAACCTCAGCTTGATGCTAATGAGCCCCATGGAGAAATCAGGTTTAATTCCAAATACATGAAAGATACAAGATTTAGCACATCTGGAATCTATGTTATTTTCCTGAGGGTAACTTTTCCTTCCCCCCACCTCCCATGGACCATTGTTTGGACCCCAGGGAAGCCTGCAGTGTGCGCAGCTGCTGTGCTCTCTCCAGAGTCCACATGCTGCACTTTCATCCTGGCTTTGAAGGATTTAACCTGCATCTGGGAGATTGAAAGGTCAACCAAGGTTTGGGCAGTTTCTACTCCAATTTTGTTGCTTGCTCTTTCGGTGGTTCCCTTGCTCCTGGCTTTTACCCCAAATTTCCAAATAAAAGTCCAGCTACAAAGTCCCATCCTCAATATCTCAATCCAGTAAGATATTTGTGTTGGACAGCCTGAGCTTTGCGGGGAATGGACAAGTCATCAGTGAAAGGGGGAGACTCACCAATTTCACCAGCATCAGTCTCTCTCTTTCAAGAGAAAAGTAACTCTAGGTTCTTTTGGCTTTTCTAGCAGTTTTCTTGAGTGCCCCACACCTGGGCACAGTTTGTATTCAGATTTGGTTGCGATCCTTCTGAGATTGCAGCCCTCTCAGGTTTATATTTCCCCTGGAATGTCCGGCTGCTCTGCTCTGCCCCTAAAACACTGGGCTGCAGTGTCTGCGAGGGAGGAGAGCACCCTGGGGTGAGAAGGCTGCGCATTGCAGTTTCTACTTATTACAGGAGCTCTTCAAGATGAAAGTCTTCCCATATTTCTGCTGCCTTGGTTTATTTTTTGGTTACTTCAAATATTTTTTTTATACTTTTGATCAATTGTGTGATTATCTTTTGTCAAAGACTTGCTCAAACTATTGTTTTGTACTTTAACATACCAATTTTTAAATTTATTTTCATATAGTTGTTCATTTTTGTGCAGCTTCTCCCCTCAGGTGTATTCTCCATAGTTCTCCCACCACCCCAGCACCTGGGAACACTCACCATAGCCGTGTGCTCTTCCTCCCCCTGTTTTGCACCCCTTCCCTCCCCTCCCCTGCTGTATGACTCTGATCTATAGTCAGCTTGCAACTTTTGTCTTGTTCTTGACATTTTGTTCAATTTCTCTACATGCCACATATAAGTGAGGCCATCCTATATTTATCTTTGTTCTTTCACTTATTTTGCCTAGCATAATCCCTTCCAGTGTCATCCATTTTGCTGCAAATGACAGGAGTTTGCCATTTTTGATTGCTGAGTAGTATTCCGTTACGTATATTACCACACCTTTTTGATCCATTCGTCTGCTTGGGTCATTTTGGTTGTTTCCATATCGTGGCTATTGTAAATAGTGCTGCAATAAACATAGCAGTGCAGGTTTCCTTTCAAGTTAGGGTGGCCCAGGTATTAGGGTAAATTCCTAAGAGTGCAATTGCTGGATCATATGACAGATCCATTTTTAGTGTTTGGAGAAAATTCCACACAGCCCCCGTAGAGGCTGCACCAGTTTACATTCCTACACTTGCTGAACCTCTCCATCTTGCCATCAGCAGTCCCACCTGACAGGATTTGGGGGAGAAGGTCACAGCCCATGATTTGATTGTGTGAGACTAATGTGCATCCAGGCACCAGGATCCCTACGTGGGTTCTCAAACTGACATGAGACTAGACTGAGGACTGGGAAGCACAGAACCCCCTCAGTACTACTGAACGTGCACAGCCAGCACGACAATGGAGGACGGTCCCTCTGACCTCACTGTAGTTTGGAGGCAGCACCTACAGACTGAGGACACTCCTGCATTGTCTAAGTCACCAGAAATACAGTCAGATTTGGAAGGAGCCCTGGAAGTGGTTAGCTCACATCTGAAACAGTCCCTGTATTTGTCTCATCCTCCCCAAACCATGAAATCACAGGTGACTCATCAATCTGACAGATGCTGCTGGGCTCTGACAGTGAGAACCCCCATTACTCATGGGTTCTGGGCCTCTTGAATAGGGATCCCTCCACCTCCGAGGAGTACAGGCATTTTCAGAAGAGACTGCCTAATCACATGGGTCAGGATCCTGATGAATACTGTAGCGCCAGGAAGGTACCGAGCAGTTTCTCTATGACCCGGGAAGATGGGTAGAGGAGGAGTCTTGAGCCCTCGATGGTTTTCTCAGGCTTTTACCGATCTTTCTACACCATTTGTAGTGAGGTGACCAGGTGCAGGGTGGGCAGGGGAGCCCGGGGGACAGGAGGCTAGCAGGAGTCCCAGCCTCGGGTGAATCTTTACTCTATCTGGGCTCTCTGGCATTCTCTGCTGTTCGTTCTGCTGGTTTCTACAGCATGGTCCTCTGTGACGCCGCCCTTATATGCCCAGTCTTGGCTCAGGGGCTCAAGTAAGCCCACAAGTGTTGATCATGGATGCTAATGGCGGGAGGGCGGAAAATACCTGATCACTTCCATTTACCCTACAATCCACCCCTTCAGGGTTTCACCGTACAATCTACACAATAGTTTCCCTTGGCGAATATGCACCCTGCAGCCATGACCCACAAAAGTAAACGATACAACTGAATATAGCAATGCACCAAAATACAACAGGATGCAACTAAGCCCAGGGAGGGCACCAACCTAGGGGTAAAAAGACAAGATTATTGTCGCAGCAGAAGATCCACTAATTCTGTTCCCGAAGGCGCTGCTTATGTGAGGGGGAACCACTCTTCACTCACGGCATCTGCCATCACACTGCAGGAGCCATCAAGCTTCCTAGCCTTCTCTGGCTGTGGTGTTGTCACAGGCATGATTAATTGGCTTCAGTCGGAAGTTGGCTCTCAAAGAGAATTTTATTACTGTATTAGTCACACACACATTTACATTCATGTAGGCAGCCAACCCCAAGTTCCCAGAGGACCAGTGTCTTTACCAGTAGCCGCAATGTGTCTTAGCCGGGCCTGCCCCAGGTGGAGTCCTCTGGCTGTGGGAGTCTCTAGGCTCAAAGGCCTGAAGTCCAGTTGATCAAGCAGGATGCTGAGCCGGTCTGCAGCATGTGCTGCTGTCAGAGAGCAGCCGCTGGTTTGTGGGAGGAAGAACCGGGGAGTGGGGCTCGGTTGGCGGGGTGCAGCGAGGAGAGGTTCTGGCTGGAGAGCAGTCTGAGTCCAAAGGGAGGCAGCGAGTTGGACTCCAGAAAAGTAGCCTCTGGCAAGTCCTTCACTCAGAGCCTATTTGGGGACTGTGTAAGGTGAGCGAGACTGCAGCCATTTTGAGAAATAACTGCCATCTCAAAAGGGCACAGCTAGTTTCGTTTCGGGGCAAAAACCACAAGACAATTGTAAACGAAACCTAGCTGGCACCATGAGAGCTATCCAATCAGGGTGGACCCTGCCCCAGGTGGGAAAAGTCCCCACATCCTGTCAACAAAATACAAAAACAGCTGGTTGCTCTGGGAGGGGGTCCCTCTCTCAACCTGAGGAGACTGCTGTGTCAGCACACCAGGCAGAGTCGGACCCTAGCTTAAGCTAGCAATAAAGCCTTTTTGCTTTTGCGTCTCTGGCTCCGTGTGGTCTTTGGGAACCCCAGACGGAGTTGAGGCGTCAACTCCTAACAACTGCTCCAAGTCGGCTTCATGAATCTGCTCCTTTTATACATCCTTATCAGGCTCAGGCTCAGTCTTTTAACACTCAGGATGTGGACGCCGCCACTTCCACTCACTGCGGTGCTTGCAAGCACCTTCATATATTTTGAGTTACACTTTCAGTGAATGTATTTATATTGCTCAAGCTTTATATGTTCATTGCAGGTGTCAGTCACAAGCCCGCACACCACATCCAGCTCCAGGACGTGCTTATTCTGAGACTGGTGACACAATGTATACTCTTTTGGGGGTAACCACGCAATTCTCGGGGTACTCACTGCTGTCACCCCTACACTCCGCCTTCACAGCCACCAGTGTGACATGCAGACACTGCACTCAGGCCAGCCCTTTGCACATGCACATGGGTCGGGGATCCGTGGACACAAGTTCCACATGTGGCCCCTCTTGGGGCCACAGTTCTCCCTGTGGGCTCCACCACAGCCACGTTCCCTGTCCATGCCCCAAGGGCAGTTCCTCAGCTCCTCTCCCTTATTCAAAAACGAACAGGGCATCACCCACAGGTGATTTTAAGAGGCTCCCCTGCCTTCTTTAGCATCCTTTCAGCTGCTTAAGAACCATTCAGGGCTTCCCAACCTTAGCACCAGCTTTTGTCTTGTCTGAGTTGGCTTTTGGATCCATCTCCTCTGCCTGGCTGCAGAGAACCTCACACAAGGCTGCTTTGGGCCACCAAGGCCCACTGGCCATGCCTTGATTTTCATCTCCTGGGATGTACACATAATCCCATCCACCCCCAGGGCCCATAACCATAACATCCACCTGCCAGTGTCCCTCAGCCTTCTGGCAGGATTGTTAGTCCAAGTTTATTGGTTTTTTTTTTCCTTGCTTTGGCACAGGGTGAGCTCTGGATGACGAATCATGATTCTCTTTCTTCCCCGACAAGTCTGCTGCCTCAGGGATTGTGGGCTGGTCCTCACAGGCCTTCTCTTCCTCCACTCGAGGTCTTCTCCTGCAGCTCCCAGACCTCGTCCACCTCCTGTGCTCCTGCAGCATCTTTAGCTCTTCCCACAGCCCCTGGACTTTGGTTACCTCCTGTACTGCCACTGCATCTCTAGCGCTGTCACAGGCTCACAGTCAGCACCTCTCAGTCCCTCCAAGGTCTTCAGAGGGCCGCATATGTGTCTGCATCCAATCATCCTGCCGACTACACCATCATAGCTCTAGCAAGGCACAGAGCAGAATCCAGGCAGATGGGAAAAGGAGAAGTCCTGGAGCCCTTGGTGGCTTTTGCAGGCTTTTAATGATCTTTCTACACCATTTGTAGTGAGGCAACCAGGTGCAGAGCAGGCAGGGGTGCCTGGGGGTCGGGAGGCCAGCAAGGGGGTCTGGGGGCCATGAGGCTGGCATTGGGGGCTGGGGACCAGGGGGCTGGCAGGCATCCCCAGTCTTTACTCTCTCTGGGCTCTCAGGTATTCCCTTGTAGTCTCCTTGCTTGTCTCTACTGCATCCACAGCAGGGGATCCTCCACAGCCCCGTACTCTGCCACTGCCCTTACATGCTCTGTCTCTGGCTCAGGTGCACCCGCTCACGCACACCATGCTCCAGGTGCCGCAGTCGGGCACACGTGTCAGAATATAGGTGTCCATCATGGATGCTAACGGCAGGAGGGCGGAAAAATCTGATCACTCCCATTTACCCTATAAAACCAACATCATGCCAAAGAAAAAGATGTGAGTTCTCATACCATAGGGGTCTCTGTGAGTCAAAATCTGATAGAGGGAAAGTGTAAAACCCCTCCCACCTGAAATGGAAATGGCGCTTGCACTTGAGGGCCGGGCCAGGGCCTTGCAACTGCAGGAAGGGATGGTCCATAAGGCATGTTCGTCTGCTCTTTGCTCAAACCATATTTGTTCTCAGCCTGAACTGAGATGTGCCACCTAATAATGAAGCTGAGCCATGACGGGAGAGCTCACTGGTTCCACCCTGGCACATCCAAGGAGCACGGCAACCGCCCTGACCTGACGGGAACCTGCCCACAGCCCGTGGTGCTGAGACGGCGCAGGCAGGGGAGCAGGGCTGGGCCCGGAGCACACACTGACCCTGACAGAGCTCAGAGTCAGGCCTTGTGATGTACTTGCTTATGGATGGGTCTTTGGACTCTGGAGACTGGATTTTGAAGGACACATTGTAAAGTGAACCCCATTATTAAGAAGGTTAAATGGGTCCCCTGGTGACACAAGGGGTTAAGCCTCAGCACTACAAAGCAATCCACAGCTACTGTAGCCACTGCAACACAAGTTCGATCCCCGGTGTAGGGTAAGGAAAAATGTAAGGCTTTTCTGCCCTCCCGCCATCAGGATAGATGATGGATCTTTGCGGTCATGAATGCATGCCTGATGGCGGGCACCTGGAGTAGGGTGTAGGCATAGGTAGATGGGATTCATCTGGACTAAGACTGGGCTTTTAAGGGTGGCGTCACGGGGACGCCAGTAGAAGCTGAAAGAGAAACAGAGGAGCAGCAGGAGCCGAGAGAGAAGCAAGAGAAGCAGAAGCTGAGAGAAGGCCGGAGAGCCCAGAGTGAAGACCTGCTGAGGGCTGGAAGGCCTGCCAGCCTACCAGCCCGCCAGCGCCCCTGCCTGTGTGTACCTGGTAATCCCAATAAAAACCTGCAAAACGACTGAGGACTCTGACTTCTCCTTTACCAGGTCTGCTGGATCATAGAAAACCTGCTCCGTGTCCTTCCTGACCCTATACCCGGCCAGGGAGCTACCCACATGGTGCAGCAGACCTCTCCTGTTATGCCTGCTGCTCCCCTCAGCACCGGGGAATACACTGAATTTCAATGTATGCAAATACAATGGGAAATACACTGAAAATATACAGGGAAACACACTGAAATACAGTGTATTTCAGTAGATCTACCTGTTCTGCTCCCCACTCTGTCACTGCCCCCACCACATCTCTGGCCTGCACTCCAGCTCTTGTATGCATAAATAATAAATCTTTAAAAAAAATTATTTTTCACAACAAAACAAAACCACACAATTATAAATCAGAGACATCCTGCAGGGGAGGGAGAGAGATCAGAGGGAGGGAGGGAGGAGCACAGGGGACTGAGGTGATGATGCACAGGTGCATTGGTGAAGGAAACTCTATGGGGACTAAACCTGGGGGGTGAGGGAAGCAAATAGTGTTTAAAAATGAACAATGATGTAAAAAATAAATAATAAAATTTTAAAAAACCTTATTTTTATTCACATCTAAGCAGTGTACATATTTTATTTAGACATTATTTTTTAATTATTATCACTATTATTTTAAACAGATTAAAGAGGCAATTAGTTTTTAAGCAGTCCCACAGACTATTTTTAAGATTTATTTATTTATGCATACAAGAACTGGGGTACAGACCAGAGGTGTGGGGGGTGGTGAGAGGATTCACCAGAGACAGAGTGGGGAACAGAACAGGCAGATGGACTGAAATACACTGCTGAGGGGAGCAGGTGGCGAGACAGGAGGGGTCTGCTGCACCATGTGGGTAGCTCCCTGGCTGGGGATCGAACTTGTGCTGCAGTGGCCACAGACAGCTTCTAGTTTGTGTCTTAACCCCTTGCTCCACCAGGGAGGCCCCCCACAGACTGTTTTAAATACCAAATGCAAAAAATATTCTGCTATGCTCTTTCTCAAAGATCTAAAAACAATATATTAAATGTGAGAATTCTCTAGAATTCTTTTGTGTGCATTATACTTTTCCTCACCCCTGCTTCTCCAGCCCTTCACTGTCTCTCTGAGAGCCAAGGATTTCTCCTCTCCTTAGTCTCTACCATCCCCTCACACCTGAATTTTGGCACTAGCTATAACCCCTCCCCGCCACCCAAGGGCTGTTCACTTGACTGGGGTCAGCAACCCTGCTAATGTGAGTCAGGATGTCCCATTGACTCCCTTAAAATGCTCCAGTGGCTGCACCTCACTCCTGGGGAGCCTCTAGAATTGTGAAGCACAGGGATCTTTGGTTACTGAGGTCAAAGTTGCATCCCCAGTATAAAAAGTCATAAATAGTCATAAAAAGTGCATAGCAGGCATTAAACAGTTTTGAATGAATAAGTAAGCTATGATTTATTAAAAACTTTACTGTGGGCCTCCCTAATGGTGCAAGGAGTTAAGACGTAACCTATGTAGCAGTCTGTAGCCTCTGCAGCACAAGTTCGAGCCTTGGCCGGCCAGGGCGCAGCAGACCTCCCCTGACTTGCCAGCTGCTCCCCTCAGCAGTGTGTTTTTGTCAATCTGCCAGTTCTGTTCCCCACTCTGTCTCTGGTGAATCCCCTCACCACCCACAACCCTGACCTGTACCCCAGTTCTTGTATGCATAAATAAATGTTTTTTTTTTAAAAAAACTTGTTGCATTACATAAAAATCATGAAGTGAACAACACCAAAAAATGTTAGGAAAGATTTTTATCTCATGCAACTAGTATATAAATCAGCTCATGGGTCTCCCCGGTGGCGTAGCTGTTGAGGCAGCCTCTGCAGCACTGGTTCAATCCCCGGCTGCTCGCGAGTGTCCCACATGGCACTCAGACCTCTCCTGCCGCACCGCCGCTCCCCTCAGCAGTGTACTTCATCAGTCTGCCTGTTCTGCTCCCTGCTCTGGCTCTGGTGAATCCTCTCACCCTCCTGTATATCTGCCTGTAGCCCTGTTCTTGTATAAATAAATAAATATTTAAAAAAAATAGTGACGGGGGGCCTCCCCAGTGGTGCAGCGGTTGAGCTCTGGGTTGCGAAGCTGCCTGCAGCCTCTGCAGTGCCGGTTCGATCCCCGGCTGCTCCCCGGCCACCGGAGGAGTGTCCACATGGCGCGCAGACCTCTCCTGCCGCCCGCTGCTCCCCTCAGCAGTGTGCTTGGGTCCTTCTGCCTGCTCTGCTCCCCGCTCTGGCTCTGGTGAATTCTCTCACCCTCCCGCGCTTCTGACAGTACCCAGTGCTTGTATAAATAAATAAATAAATAAATCTTTTAAAAAAAAAGAGACAGGGGATAGAGGAAAACTCCTGCAGGGGGGACACCCAAGACAAGCAGATGGGAGGGGCACTTGTAAATAAGGTGGTCAGGGCGGGCCACAGTGGGTGACAGTTGAGTGAAATTGAAACAGGAGAGACTGAGGCACAGGGACTTGCAGGGACGCCTTCCTGGGTTGCCTCTGCATGTACAAGGCTGCACGGGGTAGGCACTAATGCCGCAGTGGGAATAGAGGGGTTCAGTTAGCCAGACTCCTGCAGGAAGCTGAGGGGACCCCCTTCCTGCTCTGGCTCTCAGAAGCCCTGGGCTGGGGAGGGAGAAGGCATTGCTGTGGGAGGAAGATGAGGGGGAGGGGAAGAGAGCTGCGGTGTGCAGCTCACTTAGTCTCTAGTCTCTCTCCCGTGGCCAGGGTGGTGGCGACTGCCGTGAGGACCCTGGGGCTATCACGCTGCAGGAGGGCTGGGCTTGTGATGAGGGAGCTTCCCCTCTGGTTTTCTCCCCCACACCTCACAACCACCATCTAATCATGAGAAGATTTCAGACACACTCGAATGAGTAACAGGGTACAAAGTATCTGTCCAGTACTCTTCACAACTTTCAAGGTCATGGAAACAGGTAAGAACTTAGAAACTCAGAAGATTGGTTTCCATAGACAGAGACAAGAGGGACACAACTTAGCCTGATTGGATCCTGGAATGGAAAAGGGACATGAGTAGAAAAAAGGGTGCGTTCCAGCTACTGCAGGACACGCTGTAGAAGTCTGCCCTGTACACAAGGTTCACACATGGTCCATTTACAATTCTGGCACTGTGTCCATTAAAGAAACACCTGCCAGTGTGTCCAGATGCCTGAGGTCAGGTAGTCTCACCCTGGAATGCAGGCTGCTGTCACTCAGAGCCCACTAGACGGGCCCATAGTGTAGCTAATGGTATTATACATGTTAGCTTCTCAGTCTTAGCATAGTTTTGTTAGATATTAACATTAAGAGAAACTGGGTGAAAGGTGTAAGCGATGTCTGTGCTAGCTCCACAGCATTTCTGCAAATCTAACGTGATTCAAAAAATAACTTTAAAAAGTGCAATGAGGGCCTCCCTGGTGGTGCAAGGGCTTAAGTCTCAGCACTGTGAAGCTGTGGGCCACCACGTCAGCATGAGTTTGATCCACAGCCCAGGTCAACGCTGCCAGAGCTCAGGGATGCCCACAGGCCACATGCTGAGCTTGGGACCTGGCACACCATGGGTGTCTCTCCCCCACCAGGGAGCTGCCCACATGGCACAGCAGACCTCTCCTGTCTCACCTGCTGCTCCCCTCAGCAGTGAATCTGCCTGTTCTGCTCCCTACTCTGTCTGTGCTGGGTCCTCTCACCCACCCAGCCCAGCACCCCTGGTCTATACCCCATGTGGCCTATATTTATTCTTCTACAAAATAAATAAAATTTTTAAAAATGTTACAGGGCTCTTCTTTTTTTTCTGCAAAGTAGGAACAGGTAGTGTGAGGCCTTGGCCTCACCTAAACAAGCTTCAACGCCCCCCCAACCCCCACCAGCAACAGAAGCACTGACTGACCTCCAGGAGGGTCACCCTCCGAGTTCCAGGATCCCCTCCCCGCACACACCCCCCATGGCAGGAGCCATCTTCCCATTCTTTAGCACGTGTCCCAGGCAGCGAGCTGGTTAGCAGCTGCCCCGCTCCAGCAATCCCGCTTCTGAGGCCCGCTTTTCTGATGACCCCCTTTTCCCTGGCGATCAAAGCTGGAGCCCCAAACCCCTCTGCACCACCCTGCCCGCAGTGGTGTGACTGTGCGTTCCAGCCCCTGCAGGACACCCTGCAGAAGCCTGTCCTGTGCACAAGGCTCACACATGCGGGTGCAGACGGGGCTTTGGGTCTAGCACTGGAGCTGAAGGGAGAGCTCGCTGCTTCAACAAAGCTTGTGCCAGACGCAACAGCACCAGGAGATGGTGCTGGAGGCTCAGATGTGGTGCACAGCTCTCAGAGGAGGCCGCATACAAGTGAGCAGTAATGGTCAGTAGGCAATGGGTGCAGAGACGCCAGTGTCAGCAGCTCGTAGAGATGCCATTTGTACCAGCAGCAAACAGCCTTCGAGAGGCCGGGCATAAGCCAACTGCAAATAGCTCCTTTAGAAACACAGGGACACGGTGGTGCAGCGGTTGAGCGCTGGGTTTGTGAAGCTGCCTGCAGCCTCTGCAGAGCCAGTTC
>NW_023602073.1:46883276-46921308 GCF_014898055.3 Talpa occidentalis | reverse complement strand
TGATCACTGCCCCAGCTAGTTACCCACTAATTTGAACTTGTATTTGCACAAAACCCTGCATGAATGCAAATGTTTATAGCAGAAAAAACCATAATTGTGAGCGGCACATAGTGCAACCTTCCAAAGCAACAGTATTTAAATAAATGGAACAAAAAAAATTTGGCAGGAAGAAATCTGGGCAACACTGCCTTAGCCTGGTGTTGAAGGTTAACACCATCAGTATGATGTCAGGTGGACATGATGAGCTCTGACGTTGAATGCACAATGCCCTGCATCCCTGTGTCTACTTCCCCAAACCCACAGTCCACTCAAAAAAAAAAAAAAAAAACAAAAAAACCCTAAATTGAGGTACTATGTTCCTGAGCAGTGCTCCTTGATAGAGGCAAGAGTAAAAATTAGGACTCCCTGGTGGCTCCAGTGGTTAAGACACCACCTATGCAGCTATTTGCAGCCGCAGCAGTACAAGTTGATCCTGGCCAGGAGAACTAACCACATGACGCATCAGACCTCTCCGACTCCCTGTTGCTCCCTCAGCAGTGTATTTCAGTCAATCTGCATGTTCTGTTCCTCATGCTGTCTCTGGTGAATCCTCTCACCGCCCCCCCCACCTCTGGCCTGTGCCCCAATTCTTGTATGCATAAATAAATAAATCTTTAAAAAAATAGAAAAATTAGGGTGGAGGGGTCACATGACCAGAAACTGGAGGGGTAGAAGTGATTAATATAGTTATTAAACCAACTATAGAAATGAAAAATGCTTAGGGCCAACTGCTATAACAAGTATCAGATGCTACAGGACAATACAGACCAGAGCTGGGGTACGCGGATAGAGCCATTGCAGAGAATCGCTGGTCCTTACAAATCAGCCTAGTCACACCATAGAAGTCATTCATTTAAAGACAGATAACAATTGCACAAAGGAATGAGCCCTCCCAACTAGAACACCACCTCAGTGCCCTTTCTGCCCTGGGAAGAGACAGCTCTGCTCCCAAGGCTGCCGCCTGGGTCTGTGGGCTACTCCTAACACACCTGCTCTCTCCAGGGGCAGCTCCTCCTGCCTGCTGGTATCCGCACAAGCATCTCCTTCTTTCCTTTTTTGTGGGATATGGGGGAAGCATGGGGGGTACACACCACTGAAGGAGGACTTTGGTGAAATTTTCTTCTAAGAGGTGACCCAAGAACCCCATCTGTGAACCCATGACCTCTCCAAAACATCACTCCTCACCAAAGTCAATGTTTCAAAAATGAGGAAAGTCTGAGAAACTGTCATCCAGGCAAACTGGATGGGATTATGGAGCATAAATGGACATTAGCAAAACCTATGAAAGTATGGCATTTAGTAATTATGTCAACATTGCTTCATTAGTCATAAAAAAAAAACTTTACTCATGTAGGATGTTAGCAAAATAGAAATGCTGTGGGATAAACAAGAACTGTGCTACCTTTGCAACTTTTCTGTAAGTCTCACAGTATTTTTTAAATGTTATTTTCTAAAAAGATTTATTTATTTATGCATACAACACCGGGAGTACAGGCCAGAGGTGTGGGGAATGAGAGGATTCACCAGAGACAGAGTGGGGAACAGAACAGGCAGACTGACTGAAATACGCTGCTGAGTGGAGCAGCCGGCAGGTCCTGAGAGGTCTGCTGTGCCATGTTGGTATTGCCCTGGCTGGGGATCGAACTTGTGCTGCAGTGTCTGCGGAGGACTTCATAGAAGGCGTCTTAACCCCTTGCAACACCAGGAGGTCCTAAATGTTATTTTTTTTAATACCCTCCAAATTTTATTGGTTGTAGAAGGGAAAAATCTGTCTAATTTCCAGTTTTCCCAGGCGTTCTGAGGAGAAAAAAATGGAAACCTCAGGGGCTATGGAGTGCTCTCTCCTCTTAGCCCTGGTTTCTTGCTCCACATAGAGCGACTCACCCTCAGGATGCCCCGCCAGGACCCCTAACTCTGAGAATTTTTTTTTTCAAGATTGATTATTTATACAAGCACTGGGTACAGTCAGAAGCGTGGGAGGGTAAGAGAATTCACCACAGCCAGAGCGGGGAGCAGAGCAGGCAGACTGACGAAGTACACTGCTGAGGGGGGCAGCGGGCAGCAGGAGAGGTCTACGCGCCATGTGGGACTCTCGCCCGGCTGCTGGAGATCGAAGTGGCGCTGCAGAGGCTGTGGGCAGCTTCGCAACTGGTGCTCAACCGCTGAGCCACCAGGGAAGCCCCTCTGAGAATTCTTTAGAATTCTTTAGAATTCTTTGTGCGAATTAGGTCTTTTCCAGACTCCAGAACAGCGCGGCAGCGCCCCCGTGTGGCCACAGGGCTGAGCACAGGAGCCCAGAGCTGCCCTTTCTCCTGCTCAGCCAGGCCCTCCCCAGGCTCCCTGGGCTCCCAGCAGCAGGACCAGGGGAGCCCAAGCACGTGTCAGTTTATCCTTATTTTTAGTCTCCAGTGGTCTCCGGGACATAAGAACTGGTTCCTAAGTTCTGGGCAAATCCCCAAATACATAGGCTGCCTCAGTCTCTTGGGATGGAAACTTAGATTCCAGGGCCCCTGTAATTTGTTTCTGCTTCTGCTTCCAAGGACGAAAGCCCCTCCTCCTGGGAATCACCTGACATTCTCCACCCTTTGGAGGAGGGGAGGGGCCTAGGAGAGCTGCCTGGCACTGGCTAGGAAGATGGAGAGACTCCTAGAAGAGAGCAGAGGATGGAAATGGGGACTTTAGGAACACAGGTGGAAAGGAGTACAGTGGGGAGCCAGAGAGGACCGGGCTGAAAGGGGCAGCATAGGGGACACTGTGGGGGGAAGGACTATGTGGGTGACACGGGCTCTCACTGGGAGGCTCAGAGCCCTCTGTCTCACCTGGGGGGATGCAGCAGTGCTGGCCTGTGACTGCCCAGGGAACTGTGCACATCTGGGGCCTTGCCCGTCCTTGCAGGGCTGGTGTCATCCACACACACGCACATGCTGGTGAAGGAGAGGACTGTAACAGGCGGGTCCCCAGGGGAGGGTCCAGGTTCCCTGTCCCACCCAAGGAGGGTGGAGCTGAGCAGGGAGAAGCAGCAGCTGGAGAGGAGACTGGAGAAGGAAGGAAGCAGAATGAGCCAGAAGGAGACCTGGGGGAGGCACATGGAGCAGAGAGACATGTGAAGAACTTGCACTTACTTCTTGGCCTTGGACTGGGTGGCACAGATGTGGGTGAGAGACCTGTGGGGAGGTTACAACGGCAGCATTTATCTTGATTTTGCTCTTTTCCTTACAGACTTGTCAGCCCTGTCCACCCCTTTTCCATGGGTCCCCTCCAGGAGGTGCTTTAGGTGGCAGGCATTCAGGCCCTGCTTGGGCCAACATTCAGGCCCTGTTGGCTGAACATTTACCAACAAGGGGATGGGTGACTTTAAATGTCTGATTTGGAAACTTTATTCTTTCCTTTTTGTTTGTTGCACACTAACTGTATTAAAGTTCCTTTCCATTAAAGGTCTTACATGTTTTGTCTTGATGCAGCAGATGGCAGCGTATGGGAGAGATAGTAGTTAAGGGGAGTCCTTAACCCCTACTTACCCAGAAAATCCCCCTCAGTTCCCCAATGCTGGGGTGTCAGGGAGATTCAAGGGGTCAAGAGGAGGGCAGAGCAAGGCCTGAACCACCCTGGAGGACCAGCCCCGGGGACTGATTCTGGGGCTCCAGGGCCCCACTCCCTGCAGGCGGGTCAGATTCAGCACCGCTCACAGCTCCAGGCCACTGACAGCCCCTCTGTGCCATGACCGTTAGGAGTTGGCGCCTCAACTCCATCCGGGGTTCCCAAAGACCACACGGAGCCAGAGACGCAAAAGCAAAAAGGCTTTATTGCTAGCTTAAGCTAGGGTCCAACTCTGCCTGGTGCACTGACACAGCAGTCTCATCAGGTTGAGAGAGGGACCCCTCCCAGAGCAACCAGCTGTTTTTGTACTTTGTTGACCGGATACGGAAACTTTTCACACCTGGGGAAGGGTCCACCCTGATTGGATAGCTCTCATGGTGCCAGCTAGGTTTTGTTTACCCTTGGCTTGTGGTTTTTGCCCCGAAACGAAACTAGCTGTGCCCTTTTGAGATGGCAGTTATTTCTCAAAATGGCTGCAGTCTCACTCATCTTACAACCCTGCAGAAACCACTCTGGGATAGCATGAAGAAAAAGAAATGAACATCAAAATTAAATGGGATCTAAAAAAGGTAGACATATTTTTTTTTAAATCATGTTTATTTTGAAAGATACTTCAAGGGACATAGAATCCTCTTCTGACAGCTCATTGTTATCACGATCTTGACTGTCACAGAGTTACTCTGGCGCCTGTTTGGGAGAAAACAGCCACTGATGAATTTATCGCCTTAATTTATTAATGGTTTGTACAAAATCACTTCCTACTTTGTACCTAAAACAAAGATCTGGTATCTGGCTATGCATTCCACCCACCAGACAACTCTGCCTGGCCCCACGAGGGGGCGTGAGAGTTGATCAGGCTCTCATTCAGCCCCTTGGGACAGGCTGAACTAGAACGAGGGAACCAAAAATATTCTGGCAGTTTCCCAGAAATTAGACGGCACTCAGAGAGGTGGAGAGATATTTAATTATCACGCAGGTGGGCTCAGTGGGATCGCTCCCCAAAGGGCTGAGCCCCCAGGAACAAGAATGGCAAGGTTTTATACAGCTTGTATGAGAAAACTGCTATCCCATCTCTCATGGCATAAGCGTTCTTTATTGTTCTGGAAGAGGGTTCAAGGGTGTCAATGGCTACCACCTCAGACAAGCAGTGCAACTTCTCCAGCAACTTCTCCACTCCAGCAAGCAGCAGAGCCAAAGCGGTAGACTCCCCCAAGCAGCAGATTTAGAAGGCAACAGAAACTAAGCATCAGATTCCCCCAAGCAGCAGGCTTAGGAAACGTCCTGCTTCAGGTTATCATTGTGTTTTAAATCAGGGGTCGTCAATGGATCATGAAGCTGTAGTCCACACATAAAATGGAATACTACTCTGTGATCAAAAACATAACCTCATGCTATTTGGGAAATATGGATGGGGTAGGAAGGAATAATAAGCTTGATAAGTCAGAAGGAAAAAACAATGATCAGATGGTTTCCCTTACATGTGAGATATACAGAAATCAAACAAAGGTCAGAATAAAGACAAAACTTGCAGCCTGATCCTAGATCTGAGGCATACACCAGGGGGAAGGGAAAGAGATGGATCCAAACAAGGGACGAAAGAGCAGAAGGGACTGTAGTGATGGATCATGGGTGCTATGGTGGTGAGACAACTTTAAGGACTACACCTGAGAGAGAAATCAAATATTACACAAAAATTAACAATGATGTAAGAGAACAAATAAATAGATTGAATAAAATTTTTGTATCACTCACTGACAGCTAGAAAACAAATAAAATTAAATAAAGCAGAGGATCCTGAAGCAACAAAATGGGGATGAGAGAAATACTATAACATTCAGTCCCACACAAGGCAGAGTTCTCATTCTATGATGGAAAATAATATTGAAGAAATTCGGGTGAATTACATTCAGTGATAACATTCTCAATAGTCCACTGCATCCTAAGACTGTCCCACTCACAACTCCCCACAACCTGGCCCGATCCTCTGGTGTGTCCCAGGGGATGAGAGACATCCCAGAGTCCTGGGGACTGTTGCTGCCTGAGGAAGCACAGAAGAGACCTGGTCAGAGCCCAGAGATGAGCCCCTCAGAGAAACTGATGAGGGTGACTCTCCCTAGAGTTCCCTCTCCACTGTCCTCAGGGGCTCAGGACCCAACCCCTGATCCACACTTACCTTCACCCTGAGTGTAGCTGATTGCTTGTCCCCCTGTGGGAAGAAACCTCATGTGAGACAAGGGAGGAGTCAGCCATGGAGTCCTAAAGGAATCCCCAAGTCTGGGTCACAGGGGAGTTTCTAGAACTGTGACTAAAGACCCAGGTCAAGACTGGGATATATGAAGAATGGATATGAAATGGAATTGGAGTCTTTCCTTAGCAGGGTCTTCCCCTGTGACATTTCCTGGGAAACAGATCCCCATCACCACAGTTATAAGGTGAACAATTGGTGATTCATTTTCATAAGTGCTTTACAAAGAGTGAGTGTTCGCAATCAGCTCCAGACTGGGCAACACAGGCGTGTAGATCATACTCCCTACTAACCAGGAAGGGGAAGTTCTTCCTGGGACATGAAAGTCCCTAGTGGACAAGACCCCCCACTCCCTTCCCTACCTGAGCGCTTCCTCCACCACCTCACAGCTGCAGCCACCGCAGCTCCAGTGAGCACAGCTCCAAGGAGAACCAGGCCAGCAATGAGGCCTCCGGTGGAGTCAGTGGAGTTGGTAGGGACGGTGGGCTGAGGAGGGGGCACTGGAATGGAAGGGAAGGGGAGACTCTGAGCCCCAGGCCTCCATCTGATGCTCTGAAGATCTCCAGAAGGGCTACTGATGCCCCTGAGAAGCTCTGTACCCACGTTCCCTCCTTACCCCATCTCAGGACTCGGGACTCTAGTAGCCCCTCATGTTGCACGTGGCATGTGTATCTCTGCTCCTCTCCAGAAGGCACCACCACAGCCGCCCACTTCTGGAAAGTTCCATCCCCACCAGGCCTGGTCTTCACCAGCTCCGTGGCCTGGGTCAGATTCTCCCCATCTCGCAGCCAGGTCAGGGTGATGTCCGCAGGGTAGAAGCCCAGGGCCCAGCACCTCAGGGTGACCTCATGCTCAGAGGTGGGGTGGTGGGTCATGTGTGTCTTTGGGGGATCTGAAGAGAAGGGACAAAAAATTTCACACTTTCGGTTTTTCCTTCCTGGACACTGAAGCAGCCTCAAAGACCATCCTCAGAATGGACATGACAATTGGTTTGGAGGGAGGAAGCACAAAGCCCAGAAACCAGCCTGGTCTGGAGAATCTGGATAATTGGGTGAGAGCCCAGAGTAGGAGGATGCAGGTCTCTAAGGAGAACACAGACTTTTGCTCCTGACCTGGGTGGAGGGTGAATGACACAGAAAGGCAGGACCTTCTCAGACCAAAAACAAGACCTTGAAAGAGAAACTCATGGTTCCCAGGATGGCTGCCGGGTCACAAGGATCCAGGGAGAGTTATTTCAGGATGGCCTCCCTCCCTCAGGAGAGACTGGATTCCTTAATCGTCCAGAAAAGTGGTGTCTTCTGGGCGAGTCTCTCTCTAGCACAGAACATGAAACCCAGGGGGACTCTCCCTCTCTGCCCAGAAAGCAGGTGCTGTTCTGCCCATTATTCCATGTTCCCTGTGAGGCGCCAGGAGAGGGGAGCTCCGAGGCCTTGTGGCCCCTCTTACCTGTGCGCTGCAGCACCTCCTTCCCCAAAATCAGGAATCTGAGGAGCCACTGGAAGCACCTGCCCTGTATAGTGTTCCTGACGCGCTCGGCCCTCCCCTGCGCCTCCCACTCGCGCTGGGTGATCTGAGCCACCGAGTCCGCGGGGGTCCAGGAGCGCAGGTCCTCGCTCAGGGAGATGAAATCCGCGCCGTCGTAGGCGAACTTTTCATACCCGCCGCGGAGACGCAGGTCTGGCCCCACTTCACAGCCACACATTTTCTGTACAGCGTGAGACCCTGCGCCCCGCCCAGCTGTCAGTCGGGAGGTCTTCCCCCTATCACAACCCCCAACCCTGAATAAACCTAAACTTGAATGAAAGGGGCGGCAGGACAGTCCCTTCCCGGGGGAGGGTCCTGGCAGATCCACCAGCCTCGAGGGGTCAATAAACCCTGAGACTCGGGACACCCCGGCTTAGGGTGGGAATGGGGGTGTGACCTGACACTGGCCCCGGTCCGCGAAGCTCACCGTCCTCGCTCTGGTTGTAGCGGCCGCGCAGGTCCTTCAGGAGAGCTTCGAACCACTGAGCGTTGTACCTTTGGGTCTGAGTCTCCTCGTCCAGGTCCTCCTGCCCCACCCGCTCCACCCAGGGCACCCGCGTCACCACACTCTGACCCGGGGAGTCGCTGTCGAACCGCCCGAACTGCGTGTCGTCCACGTAGCCCACGGCGATGAAGCGGGGCTCCCCGGGGCCGGGCCGGGACATCGCGGTGGAGAAATACCTCAGGGAGTGGGAGCCTGGGGGCGGAAGGGAGACCCGGGCTGACCCTCCTCTCAGCGCTGGCCCAGGCCCAGGGAGATGGGCCTGGAGGGGGGAAGGGGCGGGGCCGTGAGAGTGAAAAGGGGGGGGCCAAGAAGGCCCAGACTCAGGGGACCAGAGCACTCAGGGGAGGCGGGAGGGACAGAAGGGCCAGAACACAACGGGCCTGAAGGGGAACAAGAGGTTGGGGGGAGATGAGCCTTTCCTGGGGTCCTGCACCCGCAGGGGGCTCCTTGCTCCTCCCTCCTGGAGCAACAGTGTCCAGCTGGACACGCACTCACCCGCCCGGGTCTCCATCAGGGCCAGGGGCCCCCAGAGCAGCAGCAGGAGGGTGAGGGGCATCACACCCCATCCAGGGGCCTGGGGAGAAGGAGTCCAGGAGGGTCCTTGGAGACTGTGTAACTGGAGCAGGATGATGCTGATTGTCTTCCCTGGAAACCCCCAGGAAATGGGGAGAGAGAATGGGGGTGAGTGTGGGGTCATCAAGGCTGCACCACCCCACAGAGCCTGTGAGAGGGAGACATGATGCTGTGACAGTGTGACATCCACAGACAGGGGAGGCTCCAAATTCCCTTCCCCTCCTTAGGGAGAAGTGGATTTGGGCTGGGAGAAGCAGCAGCCTGGAGGAGTGAAGAAACGTAGTATTTTCAGATAATTATGAATATTCCATTTGATATTTGAAGCTAGTTTTCAGATAATTGTGAATATTGTTACTAAATTAAAACTTTACAGGTGGTAGTTTCTCAAAGGTTATTTGCAAAGTGAAACTGTTAGGGGGAAAGGAAAAATAGCATGGAATATTTCCCATTCTGTTACATTTCCATAGGCCTCTCTTGCATATTGGTTGGAATTTGTGCTAATGTAAGTTTTTTTAAGGTGATACATTGTTTCACTAAGTTACATAGATCGTCAGTGTTAATTACACTGGAATCAAATGATCAAAAAAAGTTTTATTTTTTAATTACAAATCCCAAAATAAAAATTCATATTGTAAATTGTCAAGTAGGGATGCCCTCAATTTTTCATAATTCTGGTTTGATCTGAGAGCTTATATTTTATCAGGTAAAATTACTGTCAGTTGCCAATTGTTGATTTTCTACAAGAAACAGACATTCAACCTCTCCTGCCACTTCCCTTCTTCTCTTGATGACTATCTCTATATTCCTCCCATGGCCCACAGAAGTAAACAAGATAGTTTGCTACAATGTAACAAATGCAGGTGCCCATCAGCAGGGCAAACCTAATGGTGGGAGTGCAGAAAAGCCTGAATAACCATTTACCCTACAACTTCTGTGCCCTCACACAGGGTGCTGGGAGAGGGACTGTCCCATGCTCTACAGAGGGAGGCGCAGCCCAACCCACAGGCCAGACTGCAGGACAAACAGACCATAAGCTGCCTCTGACTGGGAAGACCCCAGTGTAAGAGGAAAAGACCTTCTCTAAAGGAGCCCAGAGGTGAGACAGGCTCCCCCACGTACTATCTCTAAGGACAAGCCTCAGTGGCCCAATAAATAACAAAGAGAGAGACACCTTCCTGGTGGATACAGGGGGCACTTGCTCAGCCTTGCTCTGATTTTCCACCCCAACCTACTGGTCAGCTGTCCTCTCACTGGCATCAATGCCAACCCAAGCCAGGCTGCTTGACAGTGCCTGCCCTGCTCACTACAAGGCTGATGTTATACACTGAGGGTTGGTCTTGCCTTCCTGTCCCACTCACTGGGGCATGACCACATAACCACATTCCAAGCCAGCCTCCAATCAGTCGTCTGCACAGCCAGCATCCACATCAGGCAGAAACGGCCTCTGCAGCCACAGTGAGGATGGACAATAAGGGCAGAGATGCCTACAAGACCCCTCTCCCCATGTGGACACTGCAGACACAGGGGTAAGGTCACCCCAAGCCCCATTAGAGCTGCTCTTCTATCCGAGGGGGCGAGAGGCCCACAGAACTCCCCCCCCCCCTCCTGAGACCTACTTCTCTCTTGGGGAGGAGAAGTCACACTTTCCCCTTTGCCTCCAGAGTTGCCCTGAGCAGCAAAGGTGTCTGTGTGTCTTGTAAGATGGTGATTGTAGTGGCAGGATGGCCACAGTGCTGGTTCATCTATGATCCGAGCAGACCGGGATAAAGGAGGATCCTGGAGCCCTCGGTGGCTTTCTCAGGCTTTTATTGAGCTTTACTTGTAGTGCAGCAACCAGGTACATAGTAGGCAGGAGTGCCGGGAGGACAGAAGGCCAGGAGGCCTCCAAGCCCCCAGCGAGTCTCCACTCTGGGCTTCTCTGGCAATCTTTCTCCCCTTCTCTCTCCTGCCTCTCTCCTGCTTCTGCTTCTGCTGGGGAAATACCTCAATACTGCAGTCAAGGCCCACAGAAGTAAACAGTACAACCATAATAATGTAACAAATGCAGGGCCTGCCTGGTGGCTCAGTGGTTGAGTGCTGGGCTGCGACAGCCTCTGCAGCACCTGGGCGAGGGTCCCACATGGTGCGCAGACCTCTCCTGCCACCCGCTGCTCCCCTCAGCAGTGTATTTTGTCTCTCTGCCTGCTCTGCTCCCCGCTCTGGCTCTGGTGAATTCTCTCACCCCCCTTGCTTCTGACTGTACCCAGTACTTATATAAATAAATTAATTAATTAAAAAAAATAATGTAACAAATGCAAGTGCCCCATCAGGCAGGGCAATCCTAATCCCAGGAGGGCAGAAAAGCCTGAAAACCATTTACCCTACAGTGATAAATTATTTCAATAATACTTATGAATAATAATGGCATGGGCCTCCCTGGTGGGGCAGGGGTTCAAGGCTATCTCAGGGCTATCAAGCAATCGCCAGCCACTGCAATACGAGTTCAATCCCCAGCCAGGGAGCTGACCCACACGGCACAGCAGACCTCTCCTGTCTCATCCGCTGCTCCCCTCAGCAGTGTATTTCATTAGATCTGCCTGTTCTGCTCTCAACTCTGTCTCTGATGAATCATCTCACCCCCTGCACCTCTGGCCTACACCCCAGTTCTTGTATGCATAAATAAATAAAAATAAATCTTTAAAAAATAATTATAACAGAGGTGGGGCCAAGATGGCAACAGGGAAACACTGCGACTAAGTCCTCCCATAAAAAAGAGTTAATAGAGAGGAAAAGTGGCAGGTCCCTGTGAGAACTGGGACACAGGAGATAAACAGGCGACTCTGTTCAATTGCTGAAAGAGGAAAGTTGTCATAAAAGAGGACACGGAAAAGAGAGGAAAGCTCAGAACCCTGCTACCTTCCCCCACCCACAACTCCGGTCCACTCCAACCAACAGAAAGAAAAAAAAAAAACAATGAGAACAAAGTACACATCAAGCGGGACTGTGAGTGGAAAGGAACTATTGCAGTCACAGCACCCCATGAATGGGAACTGTGGAGAACCCTGCGGGAATCATCGCGAAGGTGAGCGAATGGTTCCGGATGCTATTCCAGAAAAACAAGGACTCCGCAGAGACCTACAATACTCCAAGGCTAGCTGGTAAGCTTGTGCAGAAAAGTGGCACGCTTGAAAAGCATATGTGGATCACAGCTGCCCAGGTACCCCCGCCCGCGACCTAGGTTTGTGGGGAGACATGCGGGAGCCCTCACTGAGGTGAATGTCCCTCACTGAGTAATCAGAAACCAGGCACCCTGACATGGGAGCAGGGGTGCAAAAGGCACCATATCTGCGACACTGGGCTACAGCCCACGTCCTGTATCTGAGGGCTTCAGAACTGAGACCTGGGGCACTAAATTCGGGGCATGGGATCCCCCAAGCACTCCCACGCCACTGAGGTGCTCCACACCACCCCTAGTCTGTTTCCCAGACCCACGGGGAAAAAACAGCTCTGGAAGAACACTAGGAAAGATCTCTGGCGCCACCTAGTGACCAGAACAAAATCACCAACATCCTGATAGTTGGAAACCAGGGATCCCAAAAACACCCTCAGGCTCTGAGAGAGGGTGGACCACGCAAATGGGGGTAACAAGGGAAATAAGGCGTGGAGCAAGACCCCATTCTGGAACTAAGATCCAGGCACAGGATCTGGGGCGTGGGACTTGCCATAGCAGTGGACACTGCACAGGGTGACAGCCAGCGTTTTGGATCTGATATCCCTGGAACTGAGACCTAGAGTGCAGAATTCAGGGCTCAGGATCTATATAGCTGTGGGCACAGCACCGGGTGAACATGGGGCAGACACAGCACCCAGCATGAATAAGAGCCTCTGTGTTGAGGTGCTCCCCTCCGCCCCCCAACCCTCCGTTTCTCAGAGAACCACTGGGAAAAAGTACAGGTCAGCAAGTATGGGTCTCTGGCGCCACCTCGTGACCAGAACAAAATCACCAACTAGCTGATTCCCTGATGGAACTGAGTAAATACAGAGGGAGGGAACTGTAAGGAACAGTGCCCAGAAACACAGCATCAACACCTTGTGGAGTTTTAGTCTACCAATGCCGGTCTCAGTCTGGTAAACAGTTTCCGACACCCCTAAAGGAGCATTCCAAAGAGATACCTGCCAACACCAGTGGCACAATGTCCCAGTGCATAGAACTAATTATAAAGCAAACAAGAGGGAGAAGAAAAAATACAAATAACCAAGCAAGCCTGTAGGAGAAGGACACACCACAAAAAGAAAATGCAGTCACCAGAGCTCAACAATGACATGGAAGAATTTCTCGGCCTATCAGATGGAGAAATAATGATCATCATGCTTAAAAAGCAGAAAGAAAATGAAAAGGAAAAAAATGATTGGAGACAAATAATCACTGAACTGAAGAATGAAATTGAGACCTTAAGAAAAGAAACACAAGAGATTAAAAGATTACTAGAGGAGATAAAGAACTCTGGGTAAAGCAATGAAAACACAATTGATGAAATGGAAGAATGGATCAGTACTATCGAAGATACAGAAATAAAAAGAGCCAAAAGAAAAAAGGACAGAGTAGTGCAAATGAAGCAGTATGAGGAGACTCTTAGACAATTATCAGACTCCATGAAGAGAGGAAATGTAAGAGTTATAGGCATTCCAGAAGATGAGGAGTGAGACAAAGGATCTGAGAAATTTTTCAAGGAGATAACTGAAGAAAACTTCCCAAGCATGAAAAGGAGATGAATATAGACATACAAGAAGCGAGAAGAACTCCCTATTACCACAATGAAAAGAAAACTACAGTAAGACACCTAATAGGAAAGCTTGCAAGAGTCCAAGACAAAGAAAAAATAATGAAACTGGCATGGGGGAAGAAACAGATAACTTATAAGGGAAAACCAATCAGGTTAACTTCAGACTTCTCCAAAGAAACATTAAGGGCAAGAAGAGAATGGAGTAACATATTCAGCAAACTTCAACACAGCAATGCCAACCAAGAATACTTTACCCTGCAAAGCTCACCTTCCTCTACGAAGAAAAAATATGGACCTTCTCAGACAAACAGAAACTCCAGAAATTCATTACAACTAGACCTGCACTCCAAAAAATTCTACAAGAAGTCCTAAAGCCAAAACCAACAGAGGAATGAACAAGAAGAACAGAATAAAGCAAGGAATAAAATCACAAAAAAGACAAACAAAATGGCAAATACAGATGCCAACATATCAATATTAACTCTAAATGTAAATGGATTAAACTCATCAATAGAAAGACAGAGTAGCAGGCTGGATTAAAAAACAACACTCCGGGCCTCCCCAGTGGCACAGCGGTTGAGCGATGGGTAGCAAAGCTGCCCACAGCCTCTGCAGTGCTGGTTCGATCCCTGGCCACCAGGCAAGGGTCCCACATGGTGCGCAGACCTCTCCTGCCGCCCGCTGTTCCCCTCAGCAGTGTACTTCGTCAGTCTGCCTATTCTGCATCCTGCTCTGGCTCTGGTGAATTCTCTACCAGAGCTTCTGACTGTACCCAGTGCTTGTATAAACAAATTAATAAATCTTTAAAAAAAAAACCCAAGCTTCTGCTGTCTCCAGGAAACACATTTAACCACAAAAGATAAACACAGACTGAAAGTAAAAGGTTGGAAAACAATCCTATAAGCAAATGGACCAAAAAAGAAGGCAGGAATAGCCATACTTCTATCAGATGAAATAGACTTCAAATTAAAAAAGGTAAAAGGAGGCATAGACAGACGCTACATTATGATCAAGGGGACAACACAGCAGGAAGATATAACACTCATCAACATATACTCACCAAATGAAGGGGCACCAAAATACATTAGACAATTATCAGCTCTGAAAACAGACATTGAAGAAAATACATATATAGTGGGAGACTTCGACACCCCACTCTCACCAATGGACAGATAAACGAGACAAAAAACAAACAAAGACACTGGAACCCCAAATAAAGACACAGAACTCATGGACTTAACAGACATCTATAGGACACTGCACCCAAAAAAATCCGAGTACACTTTTTTCTCAACTGAATCGATCACATATGGGGCCACAAGACAAACATCAACAGATACATGAAGATCAAAATCATTCCAACTATCTTCTCCAATCATAAAGGCATCAAGCTAGAAATAAATCATGAAAGGAAAACAGGAACCCTCCCACTTCATGGAGATTGAAAGCCACACTACTGGAAGACAACTGGACTAATAGGGAGATCAAAGAAATTAAAAAGTACTTTGAGCTGAAGAACAAGGAGGACACCACTTTCCAGAATGTATGAGATGCAGCAAAAGCAGTAATAAGAGGAAAATATATGGCAATACAGGCTCACATCAACAAACAAGAAAAAACTCAAAGAAACAACCTCACATCTCAAAGAGCTAGAAAACAACCCTAAAGCCAGTAGAAGAAAGGAAATAATAAAAATCAAAGCAGAAATAAATGAATTAGAAATTAAAAAAACAATCCAAAAGATCAATGAAACCAAAAGTTGGTTCTTTGAAAAAATAAACAAAATAGACAAAACTCTAGCCAGGCTCTCAAAGAAAAAAGGGAGAAAACACATATAAATAGGATTATAAATGAAAGAGGAGAAATCACAACAGACTCAGTAGAAATCAAAAGAATAACCAGAGATTACTATGAATACTTATATGCAAACAAAATCAACAACCTAGAAGAAATAGACAAATTCTTAGAATGATACAATCATCCAAAGCTGGACAAAGAAGAAATAGAACAACTAAACAGACCAATTAGAAGCTGCAAAATTGAGGCAGTAATCAAAGCACTCCCCAAAAACAAAAGTCCAGGCCCAGACAGCTTCACAAATGAATTCTACCAAATGTTCAGAAGTGAATTATTACCTATCCTACACAAACTCTTTCAAAAATTGAAAAAGAAGAATTACTACCAAATAAGTTCTACAAAGCCAACATGACACTAATACCAAAGCCAAACAAAGACAGCACAAAAAAAAAAAATTACAGGCCAATCTCTCTAATGAACACTGATGCAAAAATCCTTGCCAACAGAATCCAACAATGCATCAAAGGGATAGTACACCACAATCAAGTGGGATTCATCCCAGGGGCACAAGGATGGTTCAACATATGAAAATTAATCAGAGTAATCTAACATATCAACAAAAAGAAAAATAAAAACCACATGATCAAATCAATAGATGCTGAGAAAGCATTCGACAAAGTCCAACATCCATTTATGATGAAGGACCTCAAAATTCTCAGGATAGAAGGAATGTATCTTAAAATGATAAAGTGATATATGACAAACCCACTGCCTCTCAATGGTGAAAAGCTAAAGGCCTTTCCTTGAAGATCAGGAACAAGACAAGGTTGTCCTCTCTCACCACTGCTCTTCAATATAATACTGGAGGTCCTACTCAGGGCAATAAGACAAGAGAAAGACATACAAAGAATCCATTAGGGAAAGAAGAAGTAAAACTATCACTATTTGCAGGTGATATGATAATATACATAGAGAACCCTAAAAAATCCACAGAATAACTACTCAAAATAATCAACCAGTTCAGTAAAGTAGCAGGATACAAAATCAACACACAAAAATCAGTAGTCTTCCTATACACAAACATTCGGAAAAAGAAAGCAAGAAAACCATCCCTTTTATAATTGAAAAAAAAATCAAATATTTGGGAATAAACCTAACAAAAGAAGTGAAAGACCTATGCAAAGAAAATTATAAAACAACATTAAAAGAAATTGAAGAAGACACAAAGAAATGCAAAGACATCCCCTGCTCATGGATTGGAAGAATTAACATTATTAAAATGGCAATCCTCCCAAAAGCAATATACAGATTCAATGCTATTCCAATAAAAATCACAATGACATTCTTCAAAGAAATAGAACAAATACTGATGAAATTCATATGGAACCACAAAAAAACACGAATAGCCAAAGCCATGCTGATGAAAACAAAGGAGAAAGTAGATTGATCACACTTTCAAACTTCAAGCTATACTACAAAGCCATAATAATTAAAACAGTTTGGTATTGGAACAAAAACAGACACACAGACCAATGGAACTGAATAGAGAGCCCAGAAATAAAGCCACATTTATATGAACAACTTTGACAAAGGAGCAAAGAATATGCAATGGAACATGGACAGTTTGTTCAATGAATGGTGCTGGGAAAACTGGACCTCCACATGCAAAAAAAAATGAAACTAGACTGCTACATCTCACCGTGCACAAAAATCAACTCAAAATGGATAAAAGAACTGGACATAAGACCTGAAACCATGAAGAAAATATATAGAAGAAAATACTGGTAAAAAACTGAAAGACATACATCTCAGAAAGAGAGATGTTTAAAGACTCATCGCCCAAAGCAGTGATAGTGAAGGCAAAGATAAAAACCTGGGAAGACATCAAACTGAAAAGCTTCTGCACCACAAAAGAGACATGAACTAAAACAGAGAGACACCCCACTGACTGGGAAAAAATCTTGGCATTCCATTCAACTGATAAGGTACTGACCACAAAGATATACAAAGAACTCACACGACTCAACAAAAACAAAATAAGCAATCCAGTCAAGAAATGGGCAGAAGAACTCAACAGACATTTCTCTGAAGAGGAAATCAAATGGCCAACAGGCACATGAAAAAGTGTTCAACATTCCTAATAATCAGGGAAATGCAAATCAAAACCAGACGGAGATACCATCTTACACAAGTAAGAATGACACATATCAAAAAAAACAAGCAACAAGAAATGCTGGTGAGGATGTGGTGAAAAAGGAACTCTCCTACATTGCTAGTGGGAGCTGGTCCAGCCACTGTGGAAAGCTGTCTGCAGGTTCCTCAGTCTACTAAAAATGGAGCTACCATATGACCCGGCAATTCCACTCCTAGGGATCTACCCAAAGGACACAAAAACAGTGATTGAAAAGAGCACCTGTACACCTATGTTTATTGCAGCACTATTTACAATAGGTAAAACCTGGAAACAACCCAAATGTCCAAAAATAGATGAGTGGATCAAGAAGATGTGGTATATATACACAATGGAACATTATTCAGCAATCAAAGATAAACTCATGCCATTTGCAGCAACATGGATGTAGCTGAAAGGGATTATGCTCAGTGAAATAAGCCAGAAGGAAAAAGAAAAATGTTAGATGGTTTCACTTATAACAGGAATATAGGGGAACCAAATAAGACATCAGTGTAAAAAATAATAACAGTACAAAACACAACAAGAAAAACCAGACAATTATAAACCAGAGATATCCTGCAGGGCAGGAGGAGGGAGAAGGATCAGAGGGAGGGAGGGAGGAGCACAGGGGACTATGGTGACGGTGCACAGGTGCATTGGGGAAGGAAATTCTATGGAGACTCAACCTGAGGGGGTGGGGGGAAGCAAATATTGTTTAAAAATTTAAAAATTTAAATTTTTTTTAAAAGAATAAAAAATAAATAAATAAATAAAAATAATTGTAACAATGGCATATCCCAGGTGCCAGAGGAGAAACTGAGGCACAGATCGCTGACATGATCTGTTGAGTCTACCCAAGAGTAGGCCTTGGGGCTCCTGTTTACATCAGTGACGCTCTGACCTCAGTCTTGTCTCTAGCTGAGGGAAAGGTCCAGGAGGGAAACACCTCACTCACAGCTCTGGGTCCCCACAGATGGGAACTATGGGAGTCTCTCTACTGAGTCACGTGCTGCTCCCTAAAGCCTGGACAGCAGGCCCCTGTGCTGGGGGAAGGCTACTCCTCAGACACTGGCTAGGAAGATGGGGAGACTCCTGGAAAAGAGAGCAGAGGATGGAAATGGGGACTTTAGGGGACAGAGGGTGCAGTGGGAGCTAGAGAGGACCGGGCAGGGAAGGGGCAGCATAAGGGACACTGTGGGGGGAAGGTCTGTGTGGGTGACACAGGCTCTCACTGGGGGGCTGGGAGTCTGTCTCCCCTCGGGGGATGCAGCAGTGCTGGCCTGTGACTGCCCAGGGAACTGTGCACATCCAGGGCCTTGCCCGTCTTTGTAGGGCTGGTGTCACCCACACACACGCACATGCTGGTGTTGGAGAGGACTGTAACGGGGGTACCCAGGGGAGGATCCAGGTTCCCTGTCCCACCCAAGGAGGGTGGAGCTGAGCAGGGAGGAGAAGCAGCTGAGAAGGAGAGTGAAGAAAGGAAAGAGCCAAGAGGAGACCTGGGGGAGGCACGTGGAGCAGAGACATGTGAAGAAGCTGCATGTGCTTCTTGGTCTTGGACTGGGTGACACAGACATAAGTGAGAGACCCCCGGGGAGGTGACAATGGCTGCTGTTATCGTGATTTTTCTCTTTTCCTTCCAGACTTGCCTGTCTCTGACCCTTTTCTATGGGTCACCACAGGAAGCTGCTTTCGACTGTGACAGGCCTTAGGGCCCTGCTCTGGGCCAACCCTGTTTGGCTGAACATTTACCCATGAGGAGATGAGTAAATTTGGGAGCTTGTTTTGGAAATTTATTTTTTCCCTTTTCTTTTTTGCACACTAATTGTATTTAAGTTCCTTTCCATTACAGGTCTTGATGCTGCGGGTGGGGGCAGATGGTTAAGGGGTGTCCTCCTCCTGTTACAGAACATCCCCCCTCAGTTCCCCAATGCTGGGATGTCAGGGAGATTCAGGGAGCCAAGCAGAGGCAGAGCAAAGCCTGGGCCGCCCTGGAGGACCAGTCCTGGGGGCTGATTCTGGGGCCCCAGGCCCCCACTCCCTGCAGGCGGGTCAGAGCCAGCCCTCCTCAGAGCTCCAGGCTGCTGACAGTCCCTCTGTGCCGTGACCCTGCAGACACTGCTCTGGAGATCACGTGAAGAAAAATAAATGAACAGCAACATTAAATGGAATCTAAAAACAGCAAAAATAATTTTTTTAATCAACTTTATTTTGAAGGACACTTCCAGGAGACATAAAATTCTCGCTGACACCTCAATTCTATTAGGACCTTGACTGTCACTCCAGCTGCTCTGGCCTCCCCTGTTTCTTGTGAGAAAACAGCCACTGATCACTTTATTGCCTGAATTTTCTAGTGATTTGAAGCACTAGGGGTGGAGAGGGCCACAAAGAGGCCACAGGGCAGGAGGCCGGATGGAAGGAACAGCCACCCCCTGCCCAGGCTCTCAGACCAGGGAGTCGCCAAAAGGCCCCAAACGGCCAAAAGGCCCGAAACCAAAACCAAGAGCTACAGACCAACAAAGGAGAGTACCTGGTAAGGGTACAGGTCACTGTCTGTGGGTCTCACCCGCACACACAATTACAAGAAACCTCAGGTTCCAGGAACAACAACCATGGAGTTTATCTACAAACAGGGGAAACAAAGCGTTCACTGTACCCACAAGCGGCTGCTCCCTCACCCAGGTAGCATCAGTGATGGTCACCACTGGTGACCAGGGGTGCTGGACAGCACCGGCCAGTAGTGATGGCCACGACGGGTCCCAAAGAGGCGATGTCAGAGACGCCCAGTGTTAAAGACTCTTTGTGAGTGGTTGGGTTACACCAGCACCAAACAGCTCTTTGAGGTACCAGGCCCAGGGCCCTTGAGGCTCCTCACAGGCAATGTCAGGGACAGGACCAAGGCTCAGTCTGTGACAGATTCTTTCAGCTTCTCTCCCTCCTCGGAGGGCGGCTGCTGGATACTTCTTTTCTTCTTTCTTCAGAGGCTGAAACCGTCTTTTCTCTGGAGGTTGGCGTCATCTCTCCTTCTCTGGGAGCTTGGGTCAGGATGGGGTTGTGGTCTCCTTTCTTTCAGAGGGCTCCTTAGCTCCCTCCAACCCTGGCTTTTATCCTCTTTCACCTACAAGTCTGATGGGACCATTTAGCACCAATCAGGTGACACCTGATGGCCCATTACAAATGGCAGTGACTGAGCTCTGAGGAGCAACTGCCACAACTGCCTGTGGTGGAGCAGCAGATGGAAAACACCACTGTCCTGCCGCTTCTAGTAACGGTTTGTAACAAATCACTCCAAACCACAAAGATGTGGCATCTGGCACAGTCTCTGTGGGGAGGCATGAGGAAGGGCCTCACTCAGAGGCTCCAGCTCTGGGTCCCACGAGGCTGCAATGGGGACGAGATGTTGGTGGATCTGAACGGCCGTGATCAGCGTGGAAGGACCTGCCTCAGAGCTCATGCATGTGGCTCCTGGAGAAAACCCTCAGGTCCTTGTCCTGTGGGCATCCCCTTAGCTGAGTGCCCACCGTGTGCAGGGAGTCACCCCAGAGAGGGACCGGGGGGAACCCAGGCGGGAAGTCTCAGCCCCTGTGAGCCTGACTCTGTGACGTGGCGCGTCCCTTCTGTTTCATTCTCCTCACGAGGAAGAGCCAGCAAGTCAGACACACTCACGGGGAGAACTGTCTCCCCTCCTGTGTATCACAGAATTGGTGGAAAATTGAAAACCAACACAGTAGACCGTTTGGACACTAATTATTCCCATTCCACTCACATGAAAAATAAATTGCCTCCCACCCCAGACCCCTAAAAGTCTCTTCCATCACAGAAGCAGCGTGACATCAGCATCTCATCACGTGACTCAGGACCACGCAGATAGGCGCCTTGAGAGCATCTGTGCTTTGAAGCCGTCTGTGCTCAGCTACTCGTGGGCTGAGGCAGTTTCCTGCCCCACAAGCCCTCGATGTGGATACAGTGGAGGACAGCCAGAGTACAACTTGTAGACCCATTTTTTAATATATTTTAAAGCATATTTATTGAGATATAACTTATGACCTTAAGTCACTTGTTGAAGGCTCACCTCTCATGTCCTTTTGGTAAGCACAGAGCAGGGCAACCATCCCATACTCTACCTTGAGAACATCTCCATCACCACAACAACCTTGTTTCCTCTAAGTGGGCCCATGGGCACCACCCCCACTTTCCCTCCCCCAACCCTGGGCAGCTGGAGTCCACTCTCTGCCTCTGGGGACAAGCCAGGGAACTTCTCTCTAAATGGCAGGACATCCCAGGTGACTCTGTGACGAAGACCTGCAGCAGGCATTTCGGGTCCCCTAGCCTAATGAATGCTATTGCCCAGGAACATATTCCACAGGTGAAGGGTCACCCTGTGGGCTGGGGTGACTGTAGGACTGGGAACCCCTCTCAGGCTGTGAGCAGAGCAGGACCTGGTTCAACTCCCAAGTGAAAGGGGCCCAGACTGGGGGTGGCAGGAGAGACTAGTCTGTGTCTCCAGGTGAGAGAGGAGGGGCTCAGGCCAATCTGGGGCAGCACAGGTGAGAAGTGGCTCTTTGGAGGTACAGGGGGCTCCTGAGGACAGCACAGTCCTGCCCTGTCCTTCCCAGGCCTCATCAGGTCAAGGGCGCTGACTGAGGAGCAGACTGGGGGAAAATTTTTATTCTTTTTTTAAATTGAAGTAACAATTTACGCACTGCATAGCTGTTAGGTGTACAGCTTCTCCCCTGATAACTGTAAATTTCTCACACACCCACTACTAAAAGCCCAATCATAATCCTCCACCAAGCTATTCTCTCCACCCATTTCTCCTCCGGTGACTGCCATTTTGTTCCTTTTTGATTGCTTTTTCCCCCTTCATATTCCGCAAATGAGTACAATTCTTTGGTATCTGTCTTTCTTAATTTGACTTAGCATAATTCCCTCAAATTCTATCTATAGTGTTGAAAATGAAAAAAATTAATCTTTTTAAATATCTGAATACTATTCCATTGTGTGTATCATATACACCACACTTTGTTAATCCATTCATCTGTTCCGGACTTGGGTTGTTTCTATTGTTGGCTATTGTAAATAGTCCTACAGTGCAAACAGGGGCCATGTCTTGTTTTGAATAATTGTTTTCATATTCTTCAGGTAAATATCCAGAAGTGAAAATACTGGATCATTTTGTAATTCTATTTTATACTTTTTGCAAATCCACCATATTGTTTTCCAAAATGGCCACACCAGTTATTAAATACATTGCACAAGAGTTGTTTATTCCCTATTCCTCACCAAAATTTATTATTTCTTGACTTTTTGATAATAGACACTCTAATTGGTGTGAACTGAAATCTCGCTCATTGATTTTCAAATGTTGAACCATCCTTGTGTAGCTGAGATAAATCCTACTCAGTCATGATGTGTGATCCTTTTTTTTTAAGATTTATTTGTTTATGTATACAAGAATTGGGGTACAAGCCAGAGGTGTTGGGGGTAAGTGGATTTACCAGAGACAGAGTAGGGAGCAGAACAGGTAGATGGATTGAAAATCAATGAGAAAGGGCCTCCCCAGTGGCGCAGCAGTTGAGCACTGTGTTGCGAAGCTGCCCACAGCCTCTGCAGTGCGGGTTCGATCCCGGCTGCTCGCCGGCCACCGGAGGAGGGTCCCACATGGCGCCCAGACCTCTCCTGCCGCCCGCTGCTCCCCTCAGCAGTATGCTTTGTTCCTTCTGCCTGCTCTGCTCCCCGCCCTGGCTCTGGTGAATTCTCTCACCCTCCCACGCTTCTGACTGTACCCAGTGCTTGTATAAATAAAAAAAAACAAATCTTTAAAAAAAAAAAAAGAAATTACCTCTTTAAAAAAAAAAAAAAGAAAAGAAAATCAATGAGAAAGATTTCAGTTCACACCAGTAAATTTTGGTGAGGAATAGGGAATATAGAACCCTCGTGCAATGTATTGAATAACTGGTGTGGCCATTTTGGAAAACAATATGGTGGGTTTGCAAAAAATATAAAATAGAATTACAAAATAGTTTCCCAACAAAACACCCAGTTTTCCTTCTCCTCATGGGTAAATACCCAGCTACACAGGGTTGCCCCAAAGTGGGCCACTGCAGCCTGAAATTTGCCACAAGTCTCCAGCACCTTCTGGTGGACACCCACACAAGCCGATGAAAAGGGCCAGGCCAGTCTGGGGCAAAAGGAGCAAAATGAAAGCACAAACCACGGTCAAGGCTGGTGTCCCCACGGGTCTCTCCCAAGTGTCTCCTTCCCCATCCTCCAAGTCCCTGGGGCAAGACCAGTGCTGAGAAGCAAGGGGGGCTTCCCCTTATGCCTCTCTCTGTGTCATCCCTGCGTCTCTCTCCAGGTGCTCTCTCCCCCACACGCCTGTGTCTCACTGCGGATGATCCTAAAGGGCCCTGACATAGGGGGATTTCTGTCCAGAGAGGACATGTGACCCCACATCTTACTCAGAGAAAAGGCAAAACCTTTCCAACATCCTCAACGTCTGCATAATGTCGAAGCACAGCCCCCGTCTCAGTGATCCCTGCTCCAGCCATAGCCTCTGACACACAGACATCCCCGTCCTGGGGCGTCTGGGCTGGAGGTTGCCCTGCCTAGACAGAGCTTCCGCAGACACCCTGTGGGCATGGAGTGTCCATCAGGTCTTTTCTCAAAGGCGCCGTCCTAGTGAGGCCCACCTGTCCATGCTAGTTACTTAGCAGTACTGAGTTCCTCACAGGTATGTAGGAAATGTATATGATATTAAGTCTCTGATTTTTCTTGTTTTTCATCAATCTATCTAGTGCTTGCCTAAGAAAGAAACTTGGTTAATGGGATTATTACAATTATCAACTCTGGAATTAATTTAAAATTCCAGTCCTAAGAAAAACTAGCAACTACAATTGGTATCTCTCTCTTAAATTTGTTCTTTTGCAATCGAAACAGATAAACTCATGCAATTTGCAGCAACATGGATAGAATTGGAAGGGATCATGCTCAGAGAAATAAGCCAGAGAGAAAAAGAAAAACACCAGATAGTCTTACTCATAGCAGGAATTTAGAAAACCTAAATAAGGAACCAGGAAAAAGACTAATTGCAATAAACTAAAAATCAAAATCAACAAGCAACTATAGACCAGATACACACTACGTGGGGGCAGGGAAGGAGAAGAGGGATTAGGGTCAGAAAAAGGGGTTGGGAATTGTATGGGAAATATAACCAAAATGAAAATGCATACCTTACACAAAAAATGAAAAATGATATAAGAATTATATAAAATAAAATTATTTATAAAAATAAAAATAATAAAAGGTATAAAAGATAAAAAAAATGTGTTCTTTTGTCATTATTTAAATGGTGGCCAAGTTTCATATAAAACTAAGGTTTTCCTAAGTTTAACAATGAGAATTTGTTAAATAAAATCACTTTCTCTAAAAGCATTGAGCTTTCAGGTTTACTTTTTGCTTATTATAAGAAAACTAAAATTTGATGTCATCTCACCTAAAAAAATTAAACCAATTAAAACATGTGTTTATTTATGAGTTATCCAATGTAACAGGGTGGTCCCCAGGAAAAGGGGAAGTTCCAGGTTCCCTGTCCCACCCAAGGGAGGGTGGAGCTGAGCAGGAAGGAGAAGAAGCTGGAGAGGAGACTGGAGAAGGAAGGAAGCAGGATAGAGTCAGAAGGAGACCTGGAGGAGGCACATGGAGCCGAGAGACATGTGAAGAAACTGCGCTTGCCCTTTGGTCGTGGACTGGGAGACAAGATGTGGGTGAGAAACCCGTGGGGAGGTGACAATGGCAGCTTTACCTTGATTTTGCTTTTCCTCCCAGACTTGTCTGGTAGTTTCTGATCTTTTTCTGTGGGTCCCCACTGGAAGGTGCTTTAGACTTGTGGCAGGCTTTTGGCCTTGCTCTGGGCCAATCCTGTTTGGGTGGACTATTTACCCATGAGGGGATGGGTAACTCTGGGTGCTTGATTTAAAAACTATATTCTTTGTATTTTCTGTATTTTTCTCTAATTGTATTAAAGTTCCTTTCCATTAAAGGTCTTCTATGTTTTGTCCTGATGCAGTGGATGGCAGAACCTATTTAGAGCAGGCAGGTTTGGGGATTCTTGGGGGCCCCTCTCCCTGCCCTGTAACCTCAGTACAAAGGAATGATAGCATAACAGCTCTTACAATGTCTTACAATCTAAAAATTCAAAACTGGGATGTCATAACTCTAAATGTAAATAAAGTGAGTTGTGTTAAGGAATGAATTTGAAATGGATATGGTGAAGTATTGGAAACATTGAGTGTTAAAATAAAATGGCTAGCTTTAAAATGAAATGGTATAAAAATAGCAAGGCAAAAGAAAGTGTTAAAGGTCTGAGAGAGGTCTCTGAAAAAACATTAGGTGCTCAAAATCTTTTCCCATCAGCATTGCTAAGCCTCGTCAAAGAAATAGCTCTATTCTTAAAAATCCGTATCATTCTAAGTAATTAACTATTTTATAAAAATATGTAAATTTGTTAATCCTATGGCAATATCCTTGAGACCAAAAATTCTAAAATATTAAAGTCTTTAGACATCCTGCAGGGGAGGAAGAGAGAGAGGGATCAGAGGGAGGGTGGGAGGAGCACAGGGGGCTGAGGTGATGGTGCAAGGGTGCACTGGGGAAGGAAACTCTATGGGGACTACACCTGGAGGGGGATGCAAATATTGTTTAAAAATGAACAAAGATGTAAAAAATAATATATACATATATACAAAAAAATAAAATAAATAAATTCAATAAAAAGAATATTAGTATTTGTTCTAAAATGACTCCTAATGTTAGGGGGAAAGGATTTCCTGAGCTAATTCCATGCAGGCTTTGTGGACTCCACCCCCACTCCAGACCAAAGCCATCAGGACATTGGGAAAGACAAATCCTGTCACCACCAAAGGGAGGTTGCTGGACCTGACGTGGAGTTAAGCAGCCAGGTTGGTATAAAACCAGCCATGTGGGCCTTGGGGGTCTCTCTCTTGGCTTCAGGGCTCTTGGCTCTTCATCAGCTCTCAGAGCCACTGGGATTCCATTGGGATTCCAGGTAGGATGCATTCATGAGTTCATCTCCCTCTTTTTTCCCCTGAGTTATTCATTTCTTCATTTTCCCTTTCCTTTGTAAATAAACCTTTTATTAACCTTTTGTGTGTGCCTGCAGTTGGGTATTTAAAAATCCCATTTAAGCGCACGAGTGAGGACCCACAGTCAGGCAACCTGTTTTACATCGGGGTTGCCCTATAACACTAAGACAGCCAATAAAAGTGTTTTCTTTGTAAAAACAAATTGGGTCAATCTGGGAATATTGATAAAAATACATAACACATTAAATTTAAGTCTTCCTGAGTATTTCCTCTATGGGGACAGGACATCGTAACCAAATTCCAAACTAACAGTCCATTGGCTCTTCTAGCCACTGCTACAAAAAGTGGAAATAATACAGAAGCCCAGGTCTGAAAGGTAATGATATTTGACATACACCTTGCATTCATGTCTCTAAAGACATCTGTTCTGCATTATTTCAAGCCTTGGCCCAAACAGGGTAAACTGTTAAACATGTTTAAAAAACATAATCCATTATCAGTTTTCATTTGTGATTATCAGTTTTCATTTCATCTGCAATGGCAGATAAAAGGTTTTTTAACTGATAATGGGGGGCCTCCCTGGTGGCCCAAGGGGTTAAGACACAGCCTATAAAGCTATCTGCAGCCACTGCAGCACAAGTTTGAGCCCTGGCCAAGGAGCTACCCACATGGCGCAACAGACCTCTCCTGACTCTCCCACTTCTCCCCTCTGCAGTGTATTTCAGCCAGTCTGCCTGTTTATTTCCCCACTGTGTCTCTGGTGAATCCTCTCGCTCCCAAAATTCCGGCCTGGACCCAGTTCTTGTATACATAAATAAATAAATCTTAAAAAAAAAAAAAAACTAAACTAATAATGGACCTGCTTACATCTCCAAAGCCTTTAACTCTTTCCTGCTAATGTGGAATATTCAACATGTGCCTGGCGTCCCTTCTCACCCTGCAGGACAAACTACAGTTAAATGAGCCAACAGGCTTCTTAAAACACAACTTGCAAAACAAAAAAGGGGACTCCAGAGAGCAAGTTGCCCCCACGGGAACAAATATATAAAGCCCTATCTACTTTAAACTTCCTAAATCGCAACCCCTCCGCCCTAACAGCTGCTGCAGGCATCTCACTCCCGCTGAGTCTGCCTGAGACCCCGGTTTGCACCGACCCCGCTGCCAGGGCCAGACTGGCCGGGCCTGTCCCATCACTGACCCGGGATGGGGGCGCTGCTGTCTGTCCCCGCGGGCACGGGCTGTGCGCCCTGACCAGGAGTTGGGTCCACCAGGGGTGAACCCCGCTCCGGAGACTCACCCCAGCCCCGGTTCCCGCGTCTCCCCACAGCCCCAGGTCGCGGGCGGGGACTTGGGCAGCCACACCCGCCGGTGCTTCCCGCGCTCCCGGTCTCCGCGGGTCCCCGCCTTGCTCTGATGCGCTGAGTCTTTTATTACCCAGGGCCCGACGCTCACCACCTAGGCGGTTTGGGTGGGGACCCCTACGATTCCTGGCCGCAGGGCGTGGCGCCTGCAGCAGTTCCTTTCTACTCAGCATCCTGCCGGGCCCTAATTTGTTTTTGCTTTTTTTTCTCCTTTGTGTAGGTGGAGGGAGCCGGCGTCATGGGTGGGACAGGGGCGCAGGTTCTGCTGCTCCCCTCTTCGCATCTTGTTACTGCAATTTCCCTCTCCGGGCAGTTTGCCGCGTCGCCAGTTTATCTTACGTGTCCGGGTTCTCGCAGGGACCAGCGGCTTTTTTTCCTTATTAATTGTTTTTATGGGAGAGCGCACTCCTAGCGTTTCTTCAGGGCCACGTTGATCTCCAGACTGTTCCCGATTCAAACACTTGCCTTCACACCCGCCTGCCAGGAGGGGGCAGAAAAGGAGGAAGGTGCATCTTGTGGCTCAGTGGTGCATCCACTGCACCGACCTGGGCTGATCTGAAAAAGTTAAGCAGTAAAGCAGAAAAGACGTGAAGGTCACGGGGACTCCTGAGACCCCAGAAAATCTGTTCCTCTCAATGTTAGCTTGATCCCCATAAAATCTAAAGTCCTTAAGGTAATGATATGGAATTGCAGGTTCTCAGGCCCAGTCTTCCACCAGGAATGATCCCAGGCTGCAGGGGCAGCGCTGAGGTCCAGCCACTAGACCCCCAAGGGCCTTTGTCTCATGAAGCCGTAGCTGGAATTTCGCTATCGCTCAGGCAAGCAAATAAGAAGAGGCAGATTTGTTTACAGAAAGAGTAGGGTAAATGGTTTTCAGGCTTTTCTGCCCTCCCACCATTAGGATTGCCCTGCCTGATGGGGCACCTGCTTACATTGGGGCACCTGCAGTTTACATTGTTGTAAGCTGTCTTGTTTACTTCTGTGGACCCTGGCAGCGGTATTGAGATAGTCACCAAAAGAAGCATAGGCACGAGAGAGGCACGAGACAGAAGGGGCGAAAGAAGCCAGAGAAACCCAGAGTGAAGACTTGAGGGGTCAGGGCCTTTGAGGCCTCTTGGCCCCCTGGCACTCCTGCCTGCCGTGTGCCTGGTTGCTGCAATGCATGTAAAGCTCAATAAAAGCCTGAGAAAGCCACCAGAGCCTCCAAGACTCTCCTTTACCCGTCTGCCAGATCATAGATAACCTGCTCAGTGCCCATCCTGGCACTACAGAAAGAAAAGGTTTATTGAGGAGAAAAGGAACAGAAATAAAGTGGGAGTCCCAGCGGTGGAACCAGGCCAGGGAGGGGCAAGGAAGCCCAGTGGGTCGTGCCTCAGGGAATATAGATCTTTCCCTGATTACTCTAAAGCCCCACCAGGCTCTTTGTGATTGGTTAGTTCTCAGTGTCTCACTCACTGCCTGAATGTCTCTGTGCCCAGAACTGAGTGTCTGTGTCCCAGCCCTTCTCTTTTTTCTTTATTGTCCTTGTCCAGGAATGTCCTGTTGCCCCTAGTCCTGGGGTGTTTGATTATCCTCTTTGGAATTTGTGGCCCTTATCTCTGGAGCCTTCCTTAACCCTCCTGAAGTCCCTGCACTGCCTTGAGGCTGCCTAATCATCCCTAACTTGCCCTGGGACTCATTCCCCCTCTGGATGGAGCCCCTAACTGCCTTCAACTCCAGGGTTGAAGGCTCCTTCCCCAGGGAATCAACCCTAAACTCTTCATCCCTAGGATGTGCAGGAAGAGGGACAGGAGGAGAGACCCCCAGGGTCAGGGGCTAGCAAGAGGGAAGGCTCCTGGAGGAGTGAGAAGAGGCAGGAAATAGGGGCTTTAGGGGATGGAGGCCATAAGTGGGGGGTGAGGAGCCAAAGAGAGTGGGGGCAGGGAAGGGTCAGCTCAGGGACACTGGGTGGAAGGGGTAGTCTGTGTGGGGAGAGACCCAGGGACTCTGACTGCAGAGTCTGTGTTATCATCCAGCAATGACTCCCTGGGGGATGTGAGTGTGGGGGTGCGGGATCTGCTGGTTCTGTGCTGACAGCTCTCTAACTGACCTGAAACTGTACTAAAGTTAAAGGCATCTGCGCACTGCAGGTGTGGGGTGACTCACATTCAGGGTGAAGACAGGAAAGGAAGAGGGGAGTGGTGATGAAGGGATTCCCCTCTTCCAGAGCAAAGCTCCCTTATACTGGGGTGACAGGGAGAATCAAGGAGCCCAGAGAGGGGGAGTGCAAGGCCTGTGCTGCCTGGAGGGGGCAGCCCTGGGCCCTGTCCCTGGATTCCCGAGCCCCTCCCTGTGCTGGGACCTCACAGCCCAGTCTGAGTCCATCTCAGCTCACAGCCCCAGGCCCTAGACATGGTCTCAGGCACAAGGAGCCCCTGCACCAGGAGGAGTGGCCCAGGCCTTGGACTCCATGTTCTGGAGCACAGAGAGCAGGGGTAGGAGGAGTGTGGGGTCTGAGGTGGCCACAAGATCAGCCAGGCATCAGAGCCTAGATTACTGACTAACTTTTCCCCAGAACAAAATGTGTCCCCCCTCCAGAGCCAGGTGTCTGCACTCCATACCTAAGATGCCAAGGATGGAATCTCCTGCCCAAGGTGAGACCACCCACCTCTTGGAGCCTGGAGGGTGGCCCTTCCCCCCTCCCTAGCCCTGGGAGCCCAGGCCTGGGGTCCTGTCTCTTCTCCCTCCTGGACAAAGAGGCAGGGACCTGCCATCTGGGTGCCTCAGGCCTTGCCCCTGCCACCTCCTGCAATGCCAGTAAAGGTTTGTCCTACTTTCTATTTCCTTGGCATGTCCTTTCACCCTTTCACTTTTAACTATTTTGTTTGTATAGAAAGTCTTTCTAGCACACTGAGATGACAAGTCTCCTTGATATTATCCAGTCTGAGAATCTCAGTCTTTTGATTGGAATTTTAGTTAATTTATTTTAACATGATGTTTGATATGGTCAGATTTGAGTCTATCATTCTGATCTTTATTTTTTCATTGTCTCACATCTTTTTTATTCCATTTCATCATTTTCTACCTTTCTTTGAGTCAAGCAAATGTTTTTTCTGTAAAATTAATTCTTAATGTGGCTTTAGTTATATTTATATCAGTACTTTCTATTGTATTTAAATCCGTATTTTGAATTTTTCAATATCTACTTAGTTGAACTACATCCCATAACATATAGGAAATTTACATGGAGGAAGTGACTCCCTGGGAAACAGAGGGGCTGCCAGGCTGGAGCTCCCTGATGCCAAAGGAGATGAGCCTGGAGTGAGCATTAGAGGAGGAGAGAGGGAGCTGTCAGGGGGAGCTGCCCCCACAGCCCAGCAGGGCCCCACCCAGGTTCCTTACATCTAACCATGGGAATAGTCCCAACCCCCTCCTGTCTCCAGATCCTCTGCTGCCTCAAGTCCTGCTCCAACCTGCTTCTCCATGGAACTGTACTTATTGGGGTGTTGCCTGACACTCTTCACTCTGTGGGATTTGAATTCATTTATGCTAGAGCTTGATGTGTGATTGTCCTCCCATTGCCTTCTGTCATGTCCCCGTCTCTCCTGTCTCACACACACACACACACACACACACACACACTCTCTCCCCTCTCCTTGGGAACCAGATCCTCACTCAGCACTGGGGTTACTCTGACCCTCTGTCTCTGGTCCCCTCAGAGCCGCCCTCTCTGCAGTGTCTCTACTCAGCGGAGTCTGAGCAGCCCCAGGAGTCCCTGCACCTCCTGCCTCTGCCCTTGCGGGAAACCAGCCCCTCAGCCTGCATGACAGCGAGGAGGTGAGGACAAAGTCCTGAGGTCAGTGATGGACAGAGAGGACAAGTTACTTTTTTCTTTTGGCTTAAAATAGATTTTTTTATTACTGTATTTTTGAGGTAACATGTGTTTACACACTGCACATGACTCAAAGTCAGTGACTCACCTTCTCAGATGCAGGTTTCCTCACTCTCACCTCCAAGGCTCCCAGAGTCCTCCTCTGTGTTCCTCTGGGCCTTCTTACTCCGTTTGCTCCCCACCCTCAACCCCTTCTGGTGCTTCAGTTCTGCAGCCAGACTCCAAGGGCAGGTTAGGTTTTCTCCGTTCATTTGCTGGGTTTCTGTATATTACACATATGAGTTATGTCATCTGGTGTCTGTGGTTCTCCTGATTTATTTCACTTAGCATAATTTTACCCATTTCCATCCACGTTGTAAATTCAAGATTCCATCTTTTTTCACAGTTGAGTAGTATTCCACTGTGTACGTGCCACAATATTTCCACTCAGCTTTTTTCTGCACCTTGTTTCCATAATTTGCCTATTGTTAACTATTGTTGCAGTAAACACAAGAGTGTACATAGCCTTTGATATGAGCTTTTGCATTCTTTGGATAAACCAAAGAGTGGATGCTTGGGCCTCTGGCAGATCTATGTTTAATATTTTGAGGAAACTCCATACAGTTTCCGTAGGGGCTGGACCAGTTCCCACAATAGTGTATAAATGTTCCTTTCCCCCCACACCTTGCCAACACTTGCTGTCTCTGGTCTTGTTAATATGGGCCACCTCATAGGTGCGAGGTGGTATCTCATTGTGGTTCTGATCTGCATCCCCTGATGACGTGTGATGGGAACATTTTCCATGTGCCTGTGGCCATCTCCATCTTCTTTGGAGAAGTGTCCTCTCCCCATTTTTGATTGGGTTGTTTTCTGGATGTTGAGATATATGTATTATTCATACATCTTGGGTGTATGATATGCAAATTATTTCTCCCCCTCCACAGGGTGTCTTTACATTTAATGACAGTTTCTTTCCCTGGGCAGGAGCTTGCAGTTTGATGTGTCTCCACTGGTCTCTCTTTGCTTCTGTTTCCTTGGAGCACAGAAGGTATCGAGGGCAGTGAGTCTACTGTGGAGGACACAATATGGTGTCCATGTCATTGTACATTTGTCTAAAGCCCACAGCATGGACACCCCCAAGAGTGACCCCAATGTGCAGCCACGGGCCTTGAGAGATGATGATGTGCAGGTTCCTCATGTGACAGACGTGCCGCTCTGGGCTTAGCATGTGATTAGGACATGATGCAGTTGAAGGGATTTTAGTAAGATTTGATTTTGAAAGCATTATTTCATGAGCACAGAAGAAAATTTTATACTCAAGAATTTATGTAGTTACTCCCAGCAGTATATGTCAGTCGATCTGCCTGACTGTTCCCTACTCTGACGGTGGTGAATCCTCTCAGCCCCCACACCTCTGGCCTGTTTCCCAGTTCTTGTATAAATAAATAATAAATCTTTAAAAAAAAAAAAAAGAATTTACGTAGCTAAGTGAGTAAACCCCTTCCCTCCACAGCCCTCCAGTCAGCCAGGACATTTGCTCAAAACCAGTTAGCGATATTATGGGGAGCCATGCTACTCATGTCGTCTGACAAAAGTCCGGGCATGGGGCAGATTTCTGAAAAATCAGGAATCTCGTTAGCTGACTCCAAGATTCTCTTCATTTGTTTATGGCTAGTTTCTACCATTGCTAAAATACACATTTAAAAGTAAAACTGCAAATACTGATCAATCACTGAATAACCAATTTGATGATAAATGGCACTGCATGATACAAATATTACATTTTTCATAAAATTAGTAGTCCTCTGCCAAAAAGGCAGCAATTCAACATTTGGCTTTACATTAACCAGTGAAAAAACTTCTGGAAACAAAAGGTTGTAAACATCTATTGGCCAAGTATTTGATATAGAGATATGGTCTCTTAAGGCAAGAGGTAATTGGAGAAAGAAATTCCTTTACTTTAAAGTTTTTTTTTTTAGATTGATTTTTATTTATTTATTTGTTTGTTTATTTATTTATACAAGCCCTGGGTACAGTCAGAAGCGCAGGTGGGTGAGAGAATTTGAATTCACCAGAGCCAGAGCGGGGAGCAGAGCAGGCAGAGGGACCGAAGTACACTGCTGAGGGGAGCAGCGGGCAGCAGGAGAGGTCTGCGCGCCATGTGGGACCCTCCTCAGGTGGCCGGGGAGCAGCCGGGATCGAACCGGCGCTGCAGAGGCTGTGGGCAGCCTCACAACCCAGCGCTCAACCGCTGCGCCACCGGGGAGGCCCTACTTTAAAGTTAAAGATAACAGTTGGGTGGCAGAGGCAAGCCATGCTCCATAGTTGACTCCTGCTAAATTCTTTCTGTTTGTTTAGGGCTAATTCCCTTGGATGTGACAATTGGTATGGTGGCTGTTAGAGTATGCATTCAAGAATAAGTCAACAGCAATTTTGTGACTGGTTGAGCTAGTAATCACGGCAGCACAAATAACGCACTCGGAAATGGTCAATGTTACAACTACTGATATGTCACATATGGACCATTTTTGAGAATCAAAGGCTATAACCATCTCCGCCCCTGCCCCTGATAAAATATTTGTAGTTCTTCAGAACAACAACCAGCAACCTTATGGAAGAGGAAATTGCCCCTTGATCTTATAATTATATACGGAAACTAGGCTGACTAGATAAAGTAGAGAAGTGATAGGTAGAAAACTCTGTTTAGATTAGGAGACTTCCTCCCTTAATTGAGAGTTGGGGGCTAGGGAAGAGTCAGTGCATCTTGCCTGGCATTAACGCCCTCCAGGCCCTTGGTTGCCGGGGACCAGCCTCCAGCAAAATGTCGTGTCAGGGGTTCCTGAAAGGATGAGACGGCATCGGCAAAAACGAAAGGACTGAGGGGAAGGGGATGAGGTAGAATGAGGAGACACTGACACTTGGTGAGGTGCAAGTATCTTCTGCTGAGAGGCTCAGCAGGTTCTTTATTTATACATTTTTTGCAAGCAGTGAGATGACATCATCATGTGCATAGAAACAAAGCAGAAACAATCAGTGCATCTCTTTTTCCATAGGCTTTTGGCCACTACGCGCTCTCAGCAAGAAGGCAGCCTTCAAGGTTAATAAAAAACTAAGCCTTACACTAAAACTCATTGTTTCAGCTAAACAATAACCTAAGACAGTGGATAGCCGCCAGTACATCCCTTTTCTTATTCGCATGGCCTTCAGCCAGGGACCGGCTGCTACTCAGCTATCAGAAATTTTTCTACCTAGAAACTCCTTAACTCAAATAGCTTTGATACAGGAATTGTCAGGCCTAGTCTCCCAGCCAGGAATGGATCCCAGGCTGCGGGGCAGCGCTGAGCCCCAGCCACTAGACCCCCACGGGTTGGTGTCTCACGAAGCCGCAGCAGGAACTTCGCAGACGCTCAGGCAAGCAAGCGAGAGAGGCAGGTTTGTTTAGAGAAAGAAAAAGTTTATTGAGGAGAAAAAGCAGAAATAAAGTGGGACTCCCAGGCCAGGGAACCAGGCCTCGGAGGGGCAAGAAAGCCCAAGTGGAGTTGTGTCTCAGGGAATATATACCTTTTTTCCCTCATCATTCTAAAACTCCACCAGTCTCTTTGTGATTGGTTAGTTCTCGGCTGTCTCACTTAATTTGCTACTGAGTGGGGGATCTTCACATTCCTTATCTAACAGCTTTTTCTTTCCCCATTTGTTACATCTTTATCTTTATGGCCCAGTCTTCTGGATGGGCATCCCTGCATTGAAGTTAAACAGCTGCCCTTCTAAGTTGTCCATAAATTAAACCACTCTCCATTTCTCTAGTCTCTGCCTCCCTTTATCACTTGAAGAAAACCAGGTGACCATCGTTAACAATATTGTCCATGGTCCTGGGATGTTTGTTTTGCCTAGTGGAATTGGTTACATTCCTTGGTTGTCCTTATCTCTGAAGCCTCCCTAAATTCTTCAGAGGTCCCTTCCTGCACTGTCCCTGAAACTGCCTAATAACCCTAGCTTGCCCTGTGTCTCAGCTTCATTTAAAAACTTTCCCAAGAAACTTCAAGAGAAGGCAAAAGAAGGACCTACTATAATTATTGTATTGTAATGCTTGTCAGGCATGTTCAACAAACCATCTCCCATTGTCAAGTGGGCCAAACCGCCCAACAACTAATTTCTAAACAGATAATTTTCTGTGCCATTTACTTACAGTATGCTGATACATATAATTTATTGCCTAATGTACTTTCTGATCAATTTTTCTCTCTCTATGACCAAGAACAAAAAGCAAAGGGATGCCAGATCTTCAGCCCCATGGTGTGAGGCCCTTTCTCTTAGCTGCTTGTCAGTATCCTATCTGGCTGGGGCAACAATGCCCCCTGCAGCACTTGGTTCCTTAATATCAAATCAATATTAAAACAATATACTATAGATGATGATTTCTATAGAAAAGCCTTTTGTTTTTTTACTTTAATCAATTAGTTATATGTTAGTCTAAACTTTATAGGTTAGTTAGAAATAATCTCTTTGTCTCCCTTCCCCCAGGTAACTTCCTGCCCTTTGTTTCCCTCAGCCCTTAGTTAATCGTTCACCATGGCAACTTAGAAATGTTAGTTGCAGACACATAGGCTTTTTGCTAGTAATACAATAACTGTTGGATTGTTTAAAGTAAATAACTATTTTTAAATCATTTGTTTAGCAACTGTGCCTTCTCTAAGACAAAGAATAATAAATGTTACACCTCTGCCGGAAGGCAAACAGACCCTTGGCTGCTCCTAAAAAAGGACATGTGATGATTATTACCTTCCTACCTTATGCTTGTGTACTCACGATTTGCTTAGTATAAATAAAGGGCTGCTGAGACCCTCAGCGGGATGATGTCAGCACCCTGATCAAGTGTCTGCGTCTCCTCATTCCCTCTCCCCCTTCCCTTACCATTTTCTCTACAATTGCGCCGACGCCTTCCCATCCTTCAGGAACCCCTGACATCCAGACTGCTGCGGCTGGCTCGCAACACGATTCATCATTTCTCTTTCCAGAAAAATATATCTATGCCTGTATCTAGTCACTAGTGTATACTATTGTATCAGTGTTATAGGACAGGGAGCAGGGAAGCCCAAACCCCACAAACCTGCCTATTCTAAATGGGTTCTGCCATCCGCCGCATCAACACAAAACATATGAGACTTTAATGGGAAGGAACTTTAATAAAATTAGGAAACAATACAGGAAAGGCAAAGAGTCTAGTTTCTAAATGAAGCACCCAGAGTTACCCGTCCCCTCGCGGGTAAAACTCCATCCATATGGGATTGGCCTAGAACAAGGCCCCAAAGCCTGCCACAAGTCTAAAGCATCTTCCAGTGGGGACCCTCAGAAAAGGGTCAGAAACAACCAGACAAGCCCGGAAGGAAAAGAGCAAAATCAACATCAAGATAAAAGCTGCCATTGTCACCTCCCCATGGGTCTCACCCACATCTGTGTCACCCAGTCCACGACCAAAAGACAAGCGCAGTTTCTTCGCGTGTCTCTAGGCTCCATGTGCTTCCTCCAGGTCTCCTGGCTCCATCCTGCTTCCTTCCTCAGTCTCTTCTGCAGCTTCTCCTCTCCCTGCTCAGCTCCACTCTCCCTTGGGAGGGGCAGGGAACCTCCCCCTTTCCTGGGGACCACCCTGTCTGTTACATAAGTACAAGAGTGTAAGACACAGAGTGGGAGAAATTATTGCAAATCAGATCATGTGTCTGATAAAGGACTTGTGTCTATAACTGAAATTATAAATGTAGTCTTACTGTTAGAGGGCAGCCCCGATATTGAACGGGTTGCCTGGCTGTGTGGGTCCTCACCCGCGCGCTTACAAGGAACTTATTAATACTCCACTACAGGCATACACAAAAGGTTAATAAAAGGTTTATTTACAAGGAAAAAGGAAATAAGGAAAATGTACAACTCAGGGAGAAAATAGGGAAATAAGTCTTTAATGCGTCCTACCCATCCACCGACCTGGAAACCCAAAAAGCACTCTCCGAGCTGGCCAAACGCTGCGACCTGGCGGAGAGTCAAAATGGGGGACCCCTCCAAAGCCCAAAGCCCACGTGTCTGGCTTTATACCCACCTGGCTGCTTAACCCCACCCTCAGGTCCAGCCATCTTCCCTTTGGTGGTGATGGGATTTGGAGTTCCCAGTGTCTTTGGCTTTGGCCTGGGGTGGGGGTGGAGTCCACAAAGCCTGTATGGAATTAGCATTAGGACATTCTTTTCCCCTAACATTGCAATCCAACAATAAGAAAAGAAATGTGCTGCAGGGACCTTATTGCCCCAGCCAGATAAGATACTGGCAAGCAGCTAAATTAAAGGGTCTCACATCGTGGTGCCAAAGCTAAAGGGCCTCACACCGTGGGGCTGAAGATTCCTTGTGCCTCACACCATGGGGCTGAAGATTTAACATCCCTTCGTTTTTGTTCTTGTCATAAAAAGAGAAAAATTTATCAGAAAGTACATTAGGCAATAAATTATGTGTATTAGCATACTG